>NC_059215.1:56786503-57086503 GCF_020615455.1 Coregonus clupeaformis
TGCTGGAGGATGTTGCAGGCAGCAGAACGTTCTCCACGGCGTCTCCAGACTCTGTCACGTCTGTCACATGTGCTCAGTGTGAACCTGCTTTCATCTTTGAAGAGCACAGGGCGCCAGTGGCGAATTTGCCAATCTTGGTGTTCTCTGGCAAATGCCAAACGTCCTGCACAGTGTTGGGCTGTAAGCACAACCACCACCTGTGGACGTCGGGCCCTCATACCACCCTCGTGGAGTCTGTTTCTGACCATTTGAGCAGACACATGCACATTTGTGGCCTGCTGGAGGTCATTTTGCAGGGCTCTGGCAGTGCTTCTCCTGCTCCTCCTTGCACAAAGGCGGAGGTAGCAGTCCTGCTGCTGGGTTGTTGCCCTCCTACGGCCTCCTCCACGTCTCCTGATGTACTGGCCTGTCTCCTGGTAGCGCCTCCATGCTCTGGACACTACGCTGACAGACACAGCAAACCTTCTTGCCACAGCACGCATTGATGTGCCATCCTAGATGAGCTGCACTACCTGAGCCACTTGTGTGGGTTGTAGACTCCGTCTCATGCTACCACTAGAGTGAAAGCACCGCCAGCATTCAAAAGTGACCAAAACATCAGCCAGGAAGCATAGGAACTGAGAAGTGGTCTGTGGTCACCACCTGCAGAACCACTCCTTTATTGGGGGTGTCTTGCTAATTGCCTATAATTTCCACCTGTTCTATTCCATTTGCACAACAGCATGTGACATTTATTGTCAATCAGTGTTGCTTCCTAAGTGGACAGTTTGATTTCACAGAAGTGTGATTGACTTGGACATTATTTTTTTGAGCAGTGTATATACACACACATACAGTGAGGGAAAAATGTTTTTGATCCCCTGCTGATTTTGTACATTTGCCCACTGACAAAGACATGAGCAGTCTATAATTTTAATGGTAGGTTTATTTGAACAGTGAGAGACAGAATAACAACAACAAAATCCAGACAAATGCATGTCAAAAATGTTATAAATTGATTTGCATTTTAATGAGGGAAATAAGTATTTGACCCCTCTGCAAAACATTACTTAGTACTTGGTGACAAAACCCTTGTTGGCAATCACAGAGGTCAGACGTTTCTTGTAGTTGGCCACCAGGTTTGCACACATCTCAGGAGGAATTTTGTCCCACTCCTCTTTGCAGATCTTCTCCAAGTCATTAAGGTTTCGAGGCTGACGTTTGGCAACTCGAACCTTCAGCTCCCTCCACAGATTTTCTATGGGATTAAGGTCTGGAGACTGGCTAGGCCACTCCAGGACCTTAATGTGCTGCTTCTTGAGCCACTCCTTTGTTGCCTTGGCTGTGTGTTTAAGGTCATTGTCATGCTGGAATACCCATCCACGACCCATTTTCAATGCCCTGGCTGAGGGAAGGAGGTTCTCACCCAAGATTTGACAGTACATGGCCCCGTCCATCGTCCCTTTGCTGCGGTGAAGTTGTCCTGTCCCCTTAGCAGAAAAACACCCCCAAAGCATAATGTTTCCACCTCCATGTTTGACGGTGGGGATGGTGTTCTTGGGGTCATAGGCAGCATTCCTCCTCCTCCTCCAAACACAGCGAGTTGAGTTGATGGCAAAGAGCTCCATTTTGGTCTCATCTGACCACAACACTTTCACCCAGTTCTCCTCTGAATCATTCAGATGTTCATTGGCAAACTTCAGACGGCCCTGTATATGTGCTTTCTTGAGCAGGGGGACCTTGCAGGCACAGCAGGATTTCAGTCCTTCACGGCGTAGTGTGTTACCAATTGCTTTCTTGGTGACTATGGTCCCAGCTGCATTGAAATCCTTGTCAAGATCCTCCCGTGTAGTTCTGGGCTGATTTCTCACCGTTCTCATGATCATTGCAACTCCACGAGGTGAGATCTTGCATGGAGCCCCAGGCCGAGGGAGATTGACAGTTATTTTGTGTTTCTTCCATTTGCGAATAATTGCACCAACTGTTGTCACCTTCTCACCAAGCTGCTTGGCGATGGTCTTGTAGCCCATTCCAGCCTTGTGTAGGTCTACAATCTTGTCCCTGACATCCTTGGAGAGCTCTTTGGTCTTGTTCATGGTGGAGAGTTTGGAATCTGATTGATTGATTGCTTCTGTGGACAGCTGTCTTTTATACAGGTAACAAGATGAGATTATGAGCACTCCCTTTAAGAGTGTGCTCCTAATCTCAGCTCGTTACCTGTATAAAAGACACCTGGGAGCCAGAAATCTTTCTGATTGAGAGGGGGTCAAATACTTATTTCCCTCATTAAAATGCAAATCAATTTATAACATTTTTGACATGCATTTTTCTGGATTTCTTTGTTGTTATTCTGTCTCTCACTGTTCAATTAAACCTACCATTAAAATTATAGACTGATCATGTCTTTGTGAGTGGGCAAACGTACAAAATCAGCAGGGGATCAAATACTTTTTTCCCTCACTGTACATAGTTAGGTATTACTGCACTGTTGGAGCTAGAAACATAAGCATTTTGCTGAACCTGCGATAACATATGTGTACATGACCAAAGCGCATCAAAGTGCTGAGGGTTGATGTGAGTAGACAGTTTTTGCGATTGCAAAGACTTGGCAGCTACTTTTTCGATTGACAGTGCACATATTTGTTAGTTAGTTAGCTAGCTACAGTTGAAGTCGGAAGTTTACATACACATAGCCAAATACATTTAAACTCAGTTTTTCACAATTCCTGACATTTAATCCTAGTACAATTTCCCGGTTTTAGGTCAGTTAGGATCACCACTTTATTTTAAGAATGTGAAATGTCAGAATAATAGTAGAGAGAATTATTTATTTCAGTTTTAATTTATTTCATCACATTCCCAGTGGGTCAGAAGTTTACATACACTCAATTAGTATTTGGTAGCATTGCCTTTAAATTGTTTAGCTTGGGGCAAACGTTTCGGGTAGCCTTCCACAAGCTTCCCACAATAAGTTGGGTGAATTTTGGCCCATTCCTCCTGACAGAGCTGGTGTAACTGAATCAGGTTTGTAGGCCTCCTTGCTCGCACACGCTTTTTCAGTTCTGCCCACACATTTTCTATAGGATAGAGGTCAGGGCTTTGTGATGGCCACTCCAATACCTTGACTTTGTTGTCGTTAAGCCATTTGCCACAACTCTGGAAGTATGCTTGGGGTCCATTTGGAAGACCCATTTGCGACCAAGCTTTAACTTCCTGACTGATGTTCAGCCATCCACATAAAGAGACGCATGTGCAATTATTGAACTGGGAACAATTTTACAACATGGCGTCACAATCAGAATTATTGGGAACTATTTGACGCTGGGAAGATTTTTACATGACAACTGGCAATAACTTCACAACGGAGTTGACTACAAATACAAAGTTAGCAATGTCTTTGCAATTGTGACAAACAAGCGATGGATAGAATATGTTTCAAATGAAAACCAAGATGACTGCAAATAATAGCCTACTACATAGGCCTATATAATTAAATGATATTGAAATAAATGTTATGTTCATTCAATTGAGTTTTATTTTGCTAATTTTTGCCTCATATTTCATGATGTGTAACATGTGCACAGTGATTTGCCAAATGTTGATTTAGTGCATTATTATAGAGTAAGCATTAGCCAGCAGATCCGACCTGCTTGCTTACAGCTGCACTAGGGTTGAACAAGCTTCTTGTGTAGATTAAGACATTACAGAGCCTGCGTGAGATATGGTTCAGAAAACGTGGCTCAGCTGTGTCTTAATCTACACAGGAAGCCAGTCCGACCCTAGTGCAGCTGTAAAGCCTGGATAACACCTACAGCCTTTTGCACAAAATGGTAAGCAGCATCATCTAGATGTGTGCAACAAAAGTTCCACATTTCCCTTCTACTACCATTTCTGTCAAGCCATCTACACAATTTGATGCATACATTTGATAAATCCAACTTATGCACCACAGAACAAACTGCAACAGCCTCTGCAACACAATGTTGTAAGTCAAACACAGCATTCCATTGGAAATTAATGTACTTCTGGTGTACAAAAACGCAAGTTTACTGTCGGTGTGATCAAGGTGTAAGCAAGCGGGTCGGATCTGCTGGCTAAGAATAAGCCTCCGCAATATTTGCAGCCATAGGTGATAATATCTTTCTAGTAGCTGATCTATCGTCAGTATAGTGGAATAATTCTAATGTTAAGGTAAGCTGCCTTTCTTTCGGGAACCTATCAGTATCGACACATGCCTCAACAACACACTTAGCGAAAATTCTCTCTGCATGGTGTTTTGGGAAAGGCATGTTACATCTACGGTCATTGTAGGAAAGATGCATTGTTAAAAACACTCCTAAGCCTAAATTCCATAGCTATCGGTAACCGGGCCCTGTTCAGTTCCCCAACACAAACGCGGGGTGTGCTGAAGCAGTGTATGTGTGACACAGTGTCAATAACTCCGAGATAACTGTCCGTTTGCTGGAAAGTATTATTTAATTTTCAACCCATAAATGCTATTTTCATGCAGTGAAGTTCACCCATGAAAACCCAACAGGACACAGTCAAGGTTCTTATGAAAGAGAACTTCAAGGACTGAGGCTACTGAAACAAACCTCAATACGTGAGTGACCAACTTCCTAGAAATTCTAACATGGCAATGTCCCGCGTCATTTATCCTCAATGGATGTTGATCTTTATGCAACATTTACAAAGAACAGAGAATATCTTACAACTCCCACAGCTTATTGACACCATCATACATTCACCTTAATAAGCTAAGAAAGCAAATATGTTGTTTTTGATGTTGACAAGAGAACCCCCACAACCGGTCTGGGAAGGAAAGAAGCCCCTGGTGTAACCTAATGCTTAATACAAATATAGACAGCCTGTTACAAATACCCTTATCTCTATTTTACAAAAGATATACCAACGATTCAAATGAGTAGTTTCATAAATGAAACAACGCTCTTACCGTCCACAGCCATAGTCGGTCTCAGTGTGTATCTCTTTGTGGTTGCCTCAGTAATCGTTTCCCATTGCCTCTGTAGCTGGCTGGCTGGCAAAGTGTGAGAGCGCTCAATTTGTCACTAGCCTACTGCGCGCGTTTTAGGCGCTGTGAATACGGACAGAGAGCACACCGTCTCCTCCGACCGTTTGTTTTCGTTAGTCCGCTACCTCTCTTGTTGTTAACTCCTCCCCCTTTCGTATCTGACCGCCTAGAGACAAAAGGTCACCAACGACAACGATTTTTTTAGTGTTTATCTTATAATATTTTTCGTTGTTAGACTGTGAAATCACCAGGATATCAGCTCAGCTTGATTTGAATTTAGGAAATCTGTTCCCGAGTATTCCCACGCATAGAGGCATATGTGTTCATATCCCAATGTAATCAAGGTGTGAAATGATATCTGTGTGGGATTCATATGGTGAATTTGCACTGTACAAATGATTTATAACTATGGTTCCAACCCCCTGGGAAAAATATCGGCCCATGGCTGAAGGTAATTCGTGACCCCTATAATATGAAGCTTAATAGGCTATATTATAATTTCTGTTAAAAATAGCCTATTCAATGATGAGAAATATGTATCCATTGGGGTAAAGCCTAGAGTAGACCATTCTGATACACAGCTGTCTTTTATTGAATAAAACCCTATATTCCTGTCCTCTTAAATCTTTCTCAATGGCTGCAATTACCAAGATGCAATAAATTAAAACAATTATAAATTGTAGGCTATTGGGAGGTCATTTGATTAGATGAAGAATAATCAAATGAATGGAACAGAGATAATTCCAGGCATTGTGTTGTTCCAGTAACTAGATTTGTCTGATTACAGAGGATGTCTGGACATGCTTGTTCATCAACTGGATCCATTACTCCTGATGAAAGAATCAGGATGATAGTAGAGAATTGTAGAAAAACACGAGTTGAGAACACAGGATGGTCAAAGTAAGCCCTGAAGCCCTCAGCTTGACTGCTGCAGCTGCACTGAGACAGGGAGGAAACGAAAGGCTTGCAGCAAAGCTCCATTAACAAATAGCCACACACTGACTTCCACTATCTCTGTCTCTCTATATGACTAGAATGCCACTGGCCATCTTTTCTGTTGGATAAAGAACAGTGGGATACACTGGACTACAAAGGTGAAGGAGAGAATGTGGAGGAAGTGTCTTTTTGAATGTAATTTCTCAACTAATTGATACTGTGGGTTTTCAGATATAAAAAGACAACTATGGAGCGTCAGTGGTTTTTGTTGCACAGCACATATATCTAAGTTTGACAGACTTTACAGACATAAAACAAAGTATCCGCTCTCCCATCAAGGCTTCATCACAACACGTTGACTGGAAGAGACTGGAGCACGCACGCACACACACACACACACACACACACACACACACACACACACACACACACACACACACACACACACACACACACACACAGTACCTGTTTCCTGAAGAAAGCACTGCGTGCCAAAATGTTGGTTGGATGTACCCATTAAATAGTTGGTAGCAAATTTAGAGTGTGTGACTTTCTTTCTTTCTTGTCATACTGTTTCAAGAGGTGACAGCTAGTTTGGACATCCTGACCTGTAAAGAGTTCAACCGATCTATCTTTAGTTGTACAGACGAGAGCAGTAAATAATACATCAGATGGAACCTCCTGTGCTGAGATCATCACTGTCTGGTCCAAACTGTTATCCCAGTGTGTCTCTCCCTGGGATTGTGAACTGCATCCTGTATCTAGTCTCTTTCCCAGACATGTAGCCTGACAGGCAGGCCTATTCTGTAACTAACTAACAGACGCCAGATTCAACTTTCATCACGTCAACAGACTTCCTCTCCGTTGCCGTGACAATGTCAAACCCCACCAAAGGAGAGATCGAGGTTCACCCGCGGCGGGACAGGCATAGTGGGGCCATTGATAAGACAATGGTGTTTCTCTGCCAACGATGGTGGCAAGTAGCCTGGTCCCAGTTCAGTTTGTGCTTTAGCCAACTCCTCTTTTGTGTTTCTTGTCATACAGATATGGTCACCAGGCTAAGTGGCACAGTGAATGAGAGGAGAGAAGATACTAGCACCACTCTGCATCCCAAAGCTGGCTTGCATCTGAAGCTAAGAAGGTTTGGTCCTGGTTGGTCCCTGGGTGGGAGACCAGATGCTCCTGGAAGTGGTGTTGCATGGCCAATAGGAGCCAGTCTTTCCTCTGGTCTAAATATATATCAACAGTACCAGTCAAAAGTTTGGACACACCTACTCATTCAAGGGTTTTTCTTTATTTTTACTATTTTCTACATTGTGGAATAATAGTGAAGACATCAGAACTATGAAATAACACCTATGGAATCATGTAGTAACCAAAAAAGTGTTAAACAAATCAAAATATACTTTATATTTGAGATTCTTCAAATAGCCACCCTTTGCCTTGATGACAGCTTTGCAAACTCTTGGCATTCTCTCAAACAGCTTCATGAGGTAGTCACCTGTAATGCATTTCAATTAACAAGTTAATTTGTGGAATTTATTTTATTCTTAATGCGTTTGAGCCAATCAGTTGTGTTGTGACAAAATAGCGGGGTGTACAGAAGATAGGCCTAATTGGTAAATGACCAAGTCCATATTATGGCAAGAACAGCTCAAATAATTAAAGAGAAATGACAGTCCATCACTACTTTAAGACATGAAGGTCAGTAAATCCGGAAAATTTCAAGAACTTTGAAAGTTTCTTCAAGTGCAGTCACAAAAACCATCAAGCACTATGATGAAACTGGTTCTCATGAGGACCACCACAGAAATGGAAGACCCAGAGTTACCTCTGCTGCAGAGGATAAGTTCATTAGAGTTACCAGCCTCAGAAATTGCAGCCCAAATAAATGCTTCATGGAGTTCAAGTAACAGACACATCTCAACATCAACTGTTCAGAGGGGACTGTGTGAATCAGGGCTTCATGGTCTAATTGCTGCAAAGAAACCACTACTAAAGGACACCAATAAGAAGAAGAGACCTGCTTGGGCCAAGAAACACGAGCGGTGGACATTTGTCCTTTGGTCCGGAGTCCAAATTTGAGATTTTTGGTTCCAACCGCCTTGTCTTTGTGAGACGTGGTGTGGGTGAACGGATGATCTCTGCATGTATATTTCCCACCGTAAAGCATGGAGCAAGAGTGTTATGGTGTGGGGGTGCTTTGCTGGTGACACTGTCTGTGAATTATTTCGAATTCAAGGCACACTTAACCAGCATGGCTACTACAGCATTCTACAGCGATACGCCATCCCATCTGGTTTGGGCTTAGTGGGACTATCATTTGTTTTTCAACAGGACAATGACCCAACAAACCTCCAGGCTGTGTAAGGGCTATTTTACCAAGAAGGAGAGTAATGGAGTGCTGCATCAGATGACCTGGCCTCCACAGTCCCCCAGCCTCAACCCAATTGAGATGGCTTGGGATGAGTTGGACCGCAGAGTGAAGGAAAAGCATCCAACAAGTGCTCAGCATATGTGGGAACTCCTTCAAGACTGTATCATAAGAGTATGTTAACCCTGGTGTCCTGGCTAAATTCCCAATCTGGCCCTCATACCACCATGGTCACCTAATCATCCCCAGCTTCCAAATGGCTTTTTCAACTCCCCTGTAACTATTCCCCAGGTCATTGCTGTAAATGTGTTGCCAGTCAACTTACCTGGTAAAATAAGGTAAAATAATAGTACTTGGTTTGCCTGATCTCAGATTCAGGGAAGTGCCTGTTTTCCTTAATTCTACACACATATCGAACCCAAACCCTGAAAGAGTTGTGTTCCTAGTCTCTATTTATTCATGGAGTGCAGCGGAAGATGACAGAACCCATTTGAGAGATAGATTTCTCTACTCCTCCCTCATCATCACCCTATACTCTCTCACTGTGTGTGTGTGTGTGTGTGTGTCTGCTTCGTGAGAATAGGGCAGAGAGGTCATTCTCATTCCACTCACATCCTGGTCCCAAGCCTCACTCTTATGCAAATTCGGAATACATCTGTTTTGGTGTTGTTGTTCATACACTTAAGTCTGTCTGTTCTGATGTTAATCCTATGGACAGCAGAAATAGCCAACCCATTCTCACAGTCTTATCTCAGTGATTTATTCCTATTTAGTTCTCCAACTCTCCCGTCTCCTAGTGAAATCCAACAACAATACGCCTGTAAATCAAATTCTACACATCTACAGTATAATTGAAACTGGGATGGGGCGAGAGATGTCAGACAATTGCAGTGTTTTGTTCATTCCTCTTTTGAAGAAGAAAAATAGCTATTTAATTCTGTCACGCTCCTCCTTAGGGATGAGGTCTGCTTGCTCAGGAACAGAAGGATGCTATTTCTATCTGTCTCTCTCCTTTTCTCACTTTCCATCGTCTCTCTCTTTCACAATATCTCCATCTTGCCAACTCCCAAATCCTCAACTTCTCCCTCCCTTTTTCCCTCCTCTCTCCCTCTCTCCCTCTCTCCTTCTTCCTCCCACCCCCCTGCTTCTCTCTCTCCCCATCTCTCCGCCTCCCTCTCTCTCTCCTGCCTGTCCAGTTAGGGCCAGTGTTGTGCCGTATCTGTCAAAACTCATCAGATAAGGGCAGGAACTATTCTCTTCTTCACTCTCCACTTCTCCCCACAGAAGGAAATAAGAACCCCACAGAAGACTCCATTTTAGCCAGCTCTATCACGTCAGAATAACTCAGGCTAGTACTGGGCCCCTGCAGACAGCCAGTACAGGAGAAAGACTTCCAGTCAATAAGCTCATTTATATAAAACACAGAGGAGAGAAATAAACTTCAATGTGGAAATAAATTAGCTTTGCAACTTATAATCTATAACCTTATAGAAGGGTTAAAAAGTCCTCTGTCTGAATTATCAGATATCTAACATTCCTCCTCAAGTGGACAGTCAAGTACGTACAGTATGATAATACAGTAAATCTCTGTCATATTAGTCCAAACACCAAAGGTGACCTTATGAGAGAGAGAGAGAGAGAGAGAGAGAGAGAGAGAGAGGAGATCAATTACTGTTGGTTATTTTATGCTAATTTATGCACATTCACGTTCATAGTTATAGTTGATCAAATGTTTTTTAAGAATTGGAAGCTGTGTGAAAGTTGGTTTGGTGTCTCTAGCTTAAACGGTTCAAGAGTTACTGTTGTTGAGTTGATTTATTAAAATGAATGCAAATCCATAGTTCTAGTTGATAAAGTTTTTTTTAAAGAATTGGAAGATGTGTGAAAGTTGGTTTGTTGTCTCTAGCTTGAACGGTTAAAGAGTTACTGTTGGTGAGTTATTTTATGCAAATGTAGTCAAATGTGATAGTTTTAGTAGGTAAAAGTTACACATTTTAAGTCAGGATATCCTGAACGTTTTAAAGTTGGTCTTATATCTTAATTTGCAAAGGTTCAGGACCATTTGGAATAGCTACCTCTGTATTCCTGTGGTTCTCATTCTCACCACAATACTGTACTAAACTATACTGTACTGAACTCTACTGTAATGTACTGTACTGAACAGTGGAGGCTCCTCAGAGGAGGAAGGGGAGGACCATCCTCTTCAGTGAATTTCATAAAAATTTAAATTGTAAAAAGTTATCCTTTTTAGATAAAACTATACTAAATAAATCACGTCGCCAAACAACTGATTAAATCACACTATTTTTCAAAGAATGTCTACAGTAGCCTCAACAGCACTCTGTAGGGTAGCACCATTGTGTAGTTTGAGGACAGCTAGCTTCCGTCCTCCTCTGGGTACATTGACTTCAATACAAAACCTAGAAGGCTCATGGTTCTCACCCCCTTCCATAGACTTACACAGTAATTATGACAACTTCTGGAGGACGTCCTCCAGCCTATCAGAGCTCTTGCAGCGTGAACTGACATGTTGTTCACCCAATCAAAGGATCCGTGAATTAATCTAGTACTGCAGTGTATAAAATGTGGTGAGTAGTTGACTCAAAGGGAGAGAAAGACAAGTGTTGAAGTAACAAAAGTTTATTACAAAAACCGGGGGCAGGCAAATGACAGATCAAGGGCAGGCAGAGGTCAGTAATCCAGATCAGAGTCCAAAAGGTACAGAACGGCAGGCAGTCTCAGGGTCAGGGCAGGCAGAGGTCAATAATCCAGGGTGGTGTGACAAGGTACAGAACGGCAGGCAGGCTCAGGGTCAGGGCAGGCAGAGGTCAATAATCCAGGGTGGTGTGACAAGGTACAAAACGGCAGGCAGGCTCAGGGTCAGGGCAGGCAGAGGTCAATAATCCAGGGTGGTGTGACAAGGTACAGAACGGCAGGCAGGCTCAGGGTCAGGGCAGGCAGAGGTCAATAATCCAGGGTGGTGTGACAAGGTACAGAACGGCAGGCAGGCTCAGGGTCAGGGCAGGCAGAGGTCAATAATCCAGGGTGGTGTGACAAGGTACAGAACGGCAGGCAGGCTCAGGGTCAGGGCAGGCATAATGGTAAAAACTGGGAAAACTAGAAAACAGGAACTTGAGCAAGGGGAAAACCGCTGGTAGGCTTGACGAAACAAAACGAACTGGCAACAGACAAACAGAGAACACAGGTATAAATACACTGGGGATAATGGGGAAGATGGGCGACACCTGGAGGGGGGTGGAGACAATCACAAAGACAGGTGAAACAGATCAGGGTGTGACAGATATAGGCTGTTTGTAGAGGTTTGGCTTGGAAAGGTTTTTTCGCCTGGTCACATACAGCTGATTTGTTGTGTATTGAAGTCCACAAGCGAAGGGAAGAGAAGCAATACAACGTGGCTGTTATGAGAGTGAACTCTGTTTATGCATGATCAGGGGTGTATTCATTCCGCCGATTCTGTTGAAAAACGTTTCTTAAATGGAAGCAAATGGAACAAAATGGAGATAAACATACCAGGATTTGTCCAATAGAAACTCTAATTTGCAACTGTTGGACTAATGATTACACCCTATATCAGCTAGATGCAGGCAAGAGTGTGCAAGGCGGTATTAAATGTCACTGTCTGTCACCTCAAATTTGTCTCTCGACCTGTGTGCACCTACGTTGTAAACTTTCATTCATAGGCTAGGTTGTAGCAACCTCGTGATGGGTATAGGGAAAATTTGAGTATCATGTAGTAGCCTAAACTTATCGCTGTTACATTGAACTAGGTGAATGGAATATGAAGGAGAGTCATCCAATATGCGGTAATAGAAATAAGGCCATGCGCATGAACAAAATAATTGTCCTCCCTTATCTTAAATGGCACTGACCGCCACTGGTACTGAACAATACTCTACTCTACTTCTACTGGACTCTACTGTACTGAACTATACTTTACTGAATCTACTGTAGTGTACCGAACTATACTAAAGTTTACTCTACTGGATCTTGTTTTTCCCCATTTAAACTGGTCTGGATCTGGTCATGGTCTTGATACACTGGTCCTTGGTCTGGGTCTCAGAAAGTCGACTCATATTCCTGAGGATGTGACAAATTTCCTCATGCTGAGTCAAACAGATAAAGAGATATAAACAGGTGCCCATTATAGCGCCACTGTGTGGTTGATCTGAATGTGCTTAGACATGTTGAGTCTTGACAGTGTTTTGAATTTGTGTACCAAGTTTTGTTACAATAGGAATATCAGTGTAGGAGTTATATGCCAGACCACACCCACATTAATCTTTATTGGTCAGTAGCAGACATACATTTTGACATGCTATCCTGGAAAAAACAATTTGTGAGAGTTTGGTCCATAGATGTAATGTATGAAGTATTGTGCAGATCGGTCATTCGGTGCCAGAGGAGTAGTGTTTTAAACTACATTTAAAATAGCGGAAAATCCATCATGGCGGACCTTATAGATCCTTGAGGCAAATTTGTTCCTTGTTATGAGAGGGACATATATACCAATTTTCAGGACTCTAGCTCAAACAGTGTGAGGGGCATGAGTTTTCAAAGTTTGCATTTTCAGTCGTTTGTTATCGCGCCACCATGTGGCCAATTGGCATGGCAACGCATGAGAGGGTGTGGCCCTTGACCATCATGCAAGGTTGCAACCTTCTAGGCCTTACAATCTCATGGGAATTTGCATTTTTTCACCAATCTGTAGAAGGAAAATAATAAGAATCAAAGCCAGCAAGCGGTACCGGAGCACCAAGTCTAGGTCCAAAAGACTTCTCAACAGCTTCTACCCCCAAGCCATAAGACTCCTGAACAGCTAATCATGGCTACCCGGACTACTGTTATTTTATTTTACTTCTGCTCTTTTTTTCTCAACACTTTTTTTGTTGTTGTTTTATTTTACTTTTTTATTAAAAAATATATCACTTCGCTGCTGAACCCCTAAAAATAATATGGAAGAACATGCATGAATGTATGAATGAATTGCAGGTTCTAGTCTTGACTCCATCTCTTAGTCTTACAGGTCACTTTTATTAGCAGGTCACTTTTATCCAAAGCAACCTAGTCTTGCATCATTTTTTATTACATTTGGGTGGTCCCGGGAATCGAACCCACTATCCTGGCATTGTCCAATTGTTTTCTTGGTGACTATGGTCCCAGCTTTCTTGAGATCATTGACAAGATCCTCCCGTGTAGTTCTGGGCTGATTCTTCACCGTTCTCATGATCATTGCAACTCCACGAGGTGAGATCTTGCATGGAGCCCCAGGCCGCGGTAGATTGACAGGTCTTTTGTGTTTCTTCCATTTGCGAATAATCGCACCAACTGTTGTCACCTTCTCACCAAGATGCTTGGCGATGGTCTTGTAGCCCATTCCAGCCTTGTGTAGGTCTACAATCTTGTCCCTGACATCCTTGGAGAGCTCTTTGGTCTTGGCCATGGTGGAGAGTTTGGAATCTGATTGATTGATTGCTTCTGTGGACAGGTGTCTTTTATACAGGTAGCAAACTGAGATTAGGAGCACTCCCTTTAAGAGTGTGCTCCTAATCTCAGCTCGTTACCTGTATAAAAAACACCTGGGAGCCAGAAATCTTTCTGATTGAGAGGGGGTCAAATACTTATTTCCCTCATTAAAATGCAAATCAATTTCTAACATTTTTGACATGCGTTTTTCTGGATTTTGTTGTTGTTGTTCTGTCTCTCACTGTTCAAATAAACCTACCATTAAAATTATAGACTGATCATTTCTTTGTCAGTGGGCTTTTTATACATCTGAAACCAGCAGGATGAATGTATCACACTACCACAAGAACAATTACCAGTACATACAGTTGAAGCTGGAAGTTTACATACACTTAGGTTGGAGTCATTAAAACTCTTTTTTTTTCAACCACTCCACAAATTTCTTGTTAACAAACTATAGTTTTGGCAAGTCGGTTAGGACATCTACTTTGTGCATGACACAAGTAATTTTTCCAACGATTGTTTCCAGACAGATTATTTCACTTATAATTCACTGTATCACAATTCCAGTGGGTCAGAAGTTTACATCCACTAAGTTGACTGTGCCTTTAAACAGCTTGGAAAATTCCAGAAAATGATGTCATGGCTTTAGAAGCTTCTGATAGGCTAATTGACATCATTTGAGTCAATTGGAGGTGTACCTGTGGATGTATTTCAAGGCCTACCTTCAAACTCAGAGCCTCTTTGGTTGACATAATTGGAAAACCAAAAGAAATCAGCCAAGACCTTAGACCTGGTTCATCCTTGGGAGCAATTTCCAAACGCCTGAAGGTACCACGTTCATCTGTACAAACAATAGTACGCAAGTACAGTGAGGGAAAAATGTATTTGATCCCCTGCTGATTTTGTACGTTTGCCCACTGACAAAGAAATGATCAGTCTATAATTTTAATGGTAGGTTTATTTGAACAGTGAGAGACAGAATAACAACAAAAAAATCCAGAAGAACGCATGTCAAAAATGTTATAAATTGATTTGCATTTTAATGAGGGAAATAAGTATTTGACCCCCTCTCAATCAGAAAAATGTCTGGCTCCCAGGTGTATTTTATACAGATAACAAGCTGAGATTAGGAGCACACTCTTAAAGAGAGTGCTCCTAATCTCAGCTTGTTACCTGTATAAAAGACACCTGTCCACAGAAGCAATCAATCAATCAGATTCCAAACTCTCCACCATGGCCAAGACCAAAGAGCTCTCCAAGGATGTCAGGGACAAGATTGTAGACCTACACAAGGCTGGAATGGGCTACAAGACCATCACCAAGCAGCTTGGTGAGAAGGTGACAACAGTTGGTGCGATTATTCGCAAATGGAAGAAACACAAAATAACTGTCAATCTCCCTCGGCCTGGGGCTCCATGCAAGATCTCACCTTGTGGAGTTGCAATGATCATGAGAACGGTGAGGAATCAGCCCAGAACTACACGGGAGGATCTTGTCAATGATCTCAAGGCAGCTGGGACCATAGTCACCAAGAAAACAATTGGTAACACACTATGCCGTCAAGGACTGAAATCCTGCAGCGCCCGCAAGGTCCCCCTGCTCAAGAAAGCACATATACAGGGCCGTCTGAAGTTTGCCAATGATCATCTGAATGTTTCAGAGGAGAACTGGGTGAAAGTGTTGTGGTCAGATGAAACCAAAATTGAGCTCTTTGGCATCAACTCAACTCGCCGTGTTTGGAGGAGGAGGAATGCTGCCTATGAGCCCAAGAACACCATCCCCACCGTCAAACATGGAGGTGGAAACATTATGCTTTGGGGGTGTTTTTCTGCTAAGGGGACAGGACAACTTCACCGCATCAAAGGGACAATGGATGGGGCCATGTACCGTCAAATCTTGGGTGAGAACCTCCTTCCCTAAGCCAGGGCATTGACAATGGGTCGTGGATGGGTATTCCAGCATGACAATGACCCAAAACACACGGCCAAGGCAACAAAGGAGTGGCTCAAGAAGAAGCACATTAAGGTCCTGGAGTGGCCTAGCCAGTCCCATAGAAAATCTGTGGAGGGAGCTGAAGGTTCGAGTTGCCAAACGTCAGCCTCAAAATCTTATTGACTTGGAGAAGATCTGCAAAGAGGAGTGGGAAAATATCCCTCCTGAGATGTGTGCAAACCTGGTGGCCAACTACAAGAAACGTCTGACCTCTGTGATTGCCAACAAGGGTTTTTCCACCAAGTACTAAGTCATGTTTTGCAGAGGGGTCAAATACTTGTTTTCCTCATTAAAATGCAAATCAATCTATAACATTTTTGACGTGCATTTTTCTGGATTTTTTTGTTGTTATTCTGTCTCTCACTGTTCCAATAAACCTACCATAAAAATTATAGACTGATCATTATTTCTTTGTTAGTGGGCAAACGTACAAAATCAGCAGGGGATCAAATACTTTTTTCCCTCACTGTATAAACACCATGGGACCACTCAGCCGTCATACCGATCAGGAAGGAGAATTGTTCTGTCTCCTAGAGATGATTGTACTTTGGTGCGAAAAGTGCAAATCAATCCCAGAAAAACAGCAAAGGACCTTGTGAAGATGCTGGAGGAAATAGGTACAAAAGTATCTATATCCACAGTAAACAAGTCCTTTATCGACATAACCTGAAAGGCCGCTCAGCAAGGAAGAAGCCACTGCTCCAAAACCGCCATAAAAAAGCCAAGACTGCGGTTTGCAACTGCCCATGGGGACAAAGATCGTACTTTTGGGAGAAATGTCCTCTGGTCTGATGAAACAAAAATAGAACTGTTTGGCCATAATGACCATCGTTATGTTTGGAGGAAAACGGGGGTGCTTGCAAGCCATGAATTTTCCTTCATGAGGAAGGAAAATTATGTGGATGTATTGAAGCAACATCTCAAGACATCAGTCAGGAAGTTAAAGCTTGGTCGCAAATGGGTCTTCCAAATGGACAATGATCCCAAGCATACTTCCAAAGTTGTGGCAAATGGCTTAAGGACAACAAAGTCAAGGTATTGGAGTGGCCATCACTTTTTTTTACTTGCTAGATAATTACGTGTGCAGCCAGATGTTCACCACAAACACTGCTAGCTAGCCTAGATTTCCTCAACCAAGACCAGCCTCTCACAACACAAACTGTAGCTAATAAAACAAATTGTCTTGCCAAGAAACAATTAGCTATGTTGAATCTAAACCCGGCCAATGCACATGCAAGTAGTGCATCGGCTGTGCATTGAAGTAAGTGTACACATGCTAATTAGCTAGATCAACACACAAGATAGACATGTCACTGTTTGAGCATCCAGAACAAATTCCAGCCCTTAACTTATGATGCATGAATTCAGTACACCCTCCTATGTCAATGCAATTTCCTTCATGCCATTTTAATCAACATTTGCGCTGACTGATCAACAGTGTCAAGCTACTTTTCAGTGTGTTCCCAAAAATCAGAACCCAGTAAGCAAAATGACGTTTAAAATGTATTTTTCAGACGTTGAAGTTAGGTTCATTTTAGGTTCTGAATGAAAGGTGAAAATAAATTTACTGTACTCTACTGTAATGACTGCACTCTGCTGTGTTCTACTGCAGAAGTTCTCAAACCTCTCCTCGGGGACCCCCAGACGTTTTGCTGTAGCTCTGAACTAGCTATTCAAGAGCTTGAGGATTAGTTGACAAGTTAAATCAGGTGTACTAGCTCTAGAATAGATCAATTACATGGAACGGCCTGGGGCCCCCATGGAGAGGTATGAGAACAACTACTCTACTGTACTGTCCTGTCCAAACTTGTGAAACATAATGTCTATGATTGGTTCAGATTTGGTCCAGTCCAGACCAGACCAAATCTGAACCAATCATAGACGTCTATGTTTTGGCCAAATCAAGATCAGTCCGGACCGGACCAAATCTAAACCAAACACAGACATCTATGATCTGGACCAGACCAAAAATCCACGGATGAGATTCATTAAAAACATACCACTTCGATACAGCTCTGACTTTTTCATATCAGGTTAAAACTTACGCAGCAGGTTGGGATAATTAATTTAGGCGGTTAGGATAATTAGGTTAAGGTTAGGAAAAGGGTTAGGGTTAGCCAAAATGCTCTCCTAACCTGTTATGAAAAGTAACTAGTATCAAATTGGCGTGTTTTTAGTGTTCCGTGGACGTTGAAATCAAGGCCAGTCCGCACCAAGAAAAGACGTTCGGTCCAGACAGGACCAAAAAGACATCCGAAAGACATCGGTGTAGGTCCCCTTAGTGGGAAGTAGCCATCAACAAGTAAAAAACTGAAGGGGGGACTGGGGGGACTTCCCTGGATTATTAATTGTTTTTATTTCCAAATGCTCACTCAGCTAACTTATTCAGTACTTTGAGAGTCACTTACAGTAACGGTTATTTCCGTAATGTAAAGCAGCTGTTGATATTTACCCCCTCCCCTCTTTAAAGGGATCCATATGTTTTGCATAAATACAAATAGCCATGTTTATGAAGTAATAGCCAAGGCCCGGTTTCCCGTTAGCGATGGAACTCAAGCTTATGAGTGTTTTAACGATGCATCGTGTGTTTAATGGCCGAAAAACTCATGCGTTTCTCAAAACACCACGTAGGGAGAACTTTCAATAAGTGAGTCGTTCGAGCATGTGTCGATACTGATAGGATCGAAAGAAGAGCAGCTCTGCTATCGGATCAGCGGTCTCAATTTCAATATTACCTTGACATTAGATACTGACGACGGATCAGCTCCTAGAAAGAAATGATCACCTGGGCTGCAAATATGGAGGCGGCTTATTCTAATGCTTAGGCTATGCACTAAATCAAATATTTGGCTCATGATTGTGCACATGTTGTTTGACATACACATCCTGAAATAGAGGCATAAATTACAGACAATAGCCTAGAATTAGCTAAATGGAACTCAATTGATTAAAGATGAAATTGTTCAATATGATTGAAATATAAAGGCCTATGTAGCCTACCTTATTTATATTTTAATGCAGTCATCTCAGTTTTCATTTGAATCTTCTTTTTACCCTTTGCCTTTATAACAATTGCAAAGACATTGGCAACTTAGTACTGTAGTCAACTTCGTTCTGAAATTATCGGCGGTCACAGAGAGACAGAAACATCTTGATTCTATGTTTAGCGGAGCTGCAGCTAACGACTCAGTTAGCTGTTCTACGAGTGGTATGAGGCTGTTTTTGTTTTTTCAAGTGCAACTTTAGTAACAATGGTTTTGGGAAACAGCTCTGAGATTTAACGATGTGCCTACGAATGTTCTAACGATTAACTCAGCCTTAAAAAGCTTTTGGGAAACCGGGCCCTGGAAAATAAATTATGTGGGACAAAACACATCACATTTATTTTTAATATCATTTGAAGCGCAAATTACATTTTCGAAAGACACCTTTTTCATGTGGAAATGTTGTATAATTTTGTATAATCACTACATTTTAATTAGGCTGTATGTATTTTTATATATAGGCCTATTGTAAATGTGTATTATTGTAGCATCACCATCTCTATAACTTTAAGCTACATATTCATTTGACAGCGGTAATGAACTGGCCATTAATCAGCACAGCAATTGATAAAACAGGACCATGTTTGCAAAACAAGTGTTTCTGAGCTTCTGTAAATATTACACAGGTAAGCTAACGGTTACAGAAATCAGGAATGGAGACAGGCTGTATAGACCTATATGAGTGACTGTCCAACACAACATCACACCACCGATGCCTTGAGATGGAGGAAATCATACCTTGAAGCAGAACCCAGAGTGTCAGAGTGAGCAATGAGATGTCGGCTACCCTCAGCTATGATGTGGGCATGTACATTAATGATCTGTCTTCTGACTGTACTGGGTCTGAAGTACAAATGTAGGCCGATGATACAGTTATTTATGTGCATGCAAAGAGCAAACAACAAGCTGCACAAAAACTCACTACTGCAATGGTCCATGTTACAAAGTGGCTCAGTGACTCATGTTTGCATCTCAATGTGAAAAAAACAGTCTGCATGTTCTTCACAAAGAGGGAAGCTACTGAGCCAGATGTCTATGTGTCAGGGGAGAAGCTCCAGGTGGTATCTGATTTTAATTACCTTGGCATCATACTTGATTCCAGCCACTTTTACAAAAAGCAGGTGAAAAAAATTACTTAAATAACCAAATTCAACCTAACTAATTTCCAATACATACGAAATTGTTTGATTACATAGGCAGCTGTCAAGATCGTTTACGGATGAGACGGACCAAGGCGCAGCGTGATATGCGTACATCTTTTATTTCGTACACAACACTAACAAAAACAACAAACGATACGTGAAGTCCTGAGGTTATACACACCAAACCAAACGGAACAAGATCCCACAAAATAACAGTGCCAAACAGGCTGCCTAAGTATGGTCCCCAATCAGAGACAACAAGCTACAGCTGCCTCTGATTGGGAACCACCCTGGCCAACATAGATATACACGAACTAGAACACAAACCTAGAAAACTAAACAATAGAAAATCCACACCCTGGCTCAACATTTAATAGTCCCCAGAGCCAGGGCGTGACAGTACACCGCCCCAAAGGCGCGGACTGCGACCGCGCCAACCAAACACAACAGGGGAGGGGCCGGGTGGTTATTCCGCCTCGGAGGCGGATCCGGCTCCGGGCGTGACCACCACTCTATCTCTACCCCCCCGTAGCGCCCCTGGTCTGGCCCCGCTGGCCGGAGCTGGACTTGACACCGGTGGAGCGGATTGCTCTGGCTCCGGTGTGGAGCAGCTGACCGGTGCCGGACCAGGCACCGGTGGAACAGGCACGGACCGTGCCGGGCTGACGACGCACACCACTGGCTTGGTGCGGGGAGCAGGAACGGGCCGGACCGGGCTGACGACGTGCACCATTGGCTTGGTGCGGGGAGCAGGAACAGACCGGGCTGACGACGCGCACCATTGGCTTGGTGCGGCGAGCAGGTACAGGCCGGACCGGGCTGGCGACGCGCACCACAGGCTTGGTGCGGGGAGCAGAAACGGGCCGGACGACGCGCACCATTGGCTTGGTGCGGGGAGCAGGAACAGGCCGGACCGGGCTGGCGACGCGCACCACTGGCTTGGTGCGGCGAGCAGGAACGGGCCGGACCGGGCTGACGACGCGCACCACTAGCTTGGTGCGGGGAGCAGGAATGGGCCGGACCGGGCTGACGACGCGCACCACAGGCTTAGTGCGGGGAGCCGGAACGGGCCGGGCCGGACTGTGGAGGCGGACTGGAGGTCTGGAGCGGAGAGCTGACACAACCCATCCTGGCTGAATGCCTATCTCCACACAATATGTGTGAGGCATCAGCACAGGACGTACAGGGCTGTGCACTCGTACTGGCGCTACAGCACGTGGCACTGGCGCAGGATATCCGGGACCGAGGAGGGGTACTGGAGGCCACGAGCGTTGAGCCGGCACACTCCGTCCTGGCTGCATGCCCACCTTAGTACGACACGTGCGTGGTGCTAGCACAGGACGTACCGGACTGTGCCGGAACACTCGCGGCACAGTACGTGGCTCCGCATAACACGGAGCCTGCCCAGTCTCACGCTTCCTAGCCTGAGTACGGGGAGTTGGCTCTGCTCTAACTCTAGGCTCCGCCAACCACCCTTTTAGCCCCCCCAAAAAAATTATTGGGGCTGTCTCTCGGGCTTCCTCCTCGGCCGGTACCCTCTGCGTTGCCGCTGCTCCTCTCTGCAGCGTGCCTCCACAGTCTCCTCCCAAGGACGGCGATCCATTCCGGCCTGGATCTCTTCCCAAGTCCAGGATCCCTTCCCGTCCAGGATCTCCTCCCAAGTCCAGGCTGTCCGTTCCTGGACACGCTGCTTGGTCCTCCTTTGGTGGGATCTTCTGTCATGATCGTTTACGGATGAGACGTACCAAGGCGCAGTGTGATATGCGTACATCTTTTATTTCGTACACAACACTAACAAAAACAACAAACGATACGTGAAGTCCTGAGGTTATACACACCAAACCAAACGGAACAAGATCCCACAAAATAACAGTGCCAAACAGGCTGCCTAAGTATGGTCCCCAATCAGAGACAACAAGCTACAGCTGCCTCTGATTGGAAACCACCCTGGCCAACATAGATATACACGAACTAGAACACAAACCTAGAAAACTAAACAATAGAAAATCCAAACCCTGGCTCAACATTTAATAGTCCCCAGAGCCAGGGCGTGATAGCAGCAAAATTGTACTTCAATGCTATGATACTCCCCCACTTAACATACGGCTTGACTAGTTGGGCCCAAGCTTGCTGTACAACATTAAAACCCATTCAGTCTGTCTACAAACAGGCTCTCAAGGTGCTTGATAGAAAGCCCAATAGCCATCATCACTGTTACATCCTCAGAAAGCATGAGATCCTGAGCTGGGAAAATCTTGTGCGATACACAGATGCATGTCTGGCCTGGCTCCCCCACACACTTAGAACTTTTGTCAAACAGAAAACCCAAACCCATGACAGCAGATCCAAAAGGTCTGCTTTGAGAGGTGACTGTATAGTTCCCTTAAGGAAAAGCACCTTTAGTCAAACTGCTTTCTCTGTGAGAGCTTCCCCTGTCTGGAATACACTGCCATCAGACACATATAACTGTACCACCTATCGCACCTTCACAAAAAACATAAAGACAAGACAATCAGACATATGAACATAACCCCTAGCTGTGTATTGCCGCTTTCCATGTTATCTGTGGTCTGTAGCTTGTGAGGTGAGTAAACACTGTTTGTTGCTTTTAGGTATTTTGTTTTGTTGCTTTTTGTGCTATTGCTCTGTCTGTCTGTGTGCTACGTGTTGCTTGTCCTATGTTGGCTAAAACCGGCACTTTTACTAAAATGTTGATTAATGTGCACTGTCCCTGGAAAAATAAACTCAGTAAAGTAAAGTTAAAAAAATTACTTGAAAAGGTAGTGGAATGGGATTAGTGTGGTGTGTGAAGAATCCAATAATTTAATTTGTATGTGGTGCAAATCACATTATTGTGGGAGCACCTCCTCTAAGAGTACAAATTAGGCTGTTTGAGAAGGTTTGAATCCTAAGAAACCTGCATACACATTGTTTGAAGTACAATAGACCAACATAGCTATTGCAGTAGGTAAAAAGCTGCATGCTGGAAAACCTTGGTAGAGCATGGATGGAGTAGGCATTGTTGTGCTAGTGAATTTACTTTCTTTTTCGGCTTCAGACCAATGCCTACTTCGCACTTAAAACGTAATCCTCACAATTATAATAGGGTTCCAGCCTCTTCGGGTCTTGGACCACCTAATAATAATAATCCTAGCAATTATAATAGCGTTCTAGTCCCTTCAAGACTTGGACACATAATAATAAGAGTATGTAAGAAGTCTAGAGTTGTGCTTTGCCTTCAGCAAGCACACCTAATTATGTTCAATATGATTGACCCTTCTATATCCCTGTCATGTTAGCTGTAACGAATTGGCATTGAAAACAGAAGATCGAATAGTCCTTTCTCCTCTGTTGTTTCAATGTTATGTCTTAAATACAGACTCATTATTAGTGTGTCCTTACTGGAAGCTTTGTTATCGCTCCAAGCTCAATGGATCAATGAAGGTGCATTTTCCTGGCTATTTGTTACCTTAGCAAACCCTCCCTGACTAGCTTAACTGGGAAGATGCTAGGAGAGGAGTGCTGTTGTCCTCTTCCAAGGACACTTCTCTTTGTTTCTCGGCATCATACTCACTAATCATTGCTAAATAAATGATTTATCCTCACAGGACTTCCTTTGTGTGTGTTGTGTGTGTGTGTGTGTGTGTGTGTGTGTGTGTGTGTGTGTGTGTGTGTGTGTGTGTGTGTGTGTGTGTGTATGTATGTATGTATGTATAGTCCTAATGGAAAGGCATGCACGGAGGCCACATTGACCGGAGAGATCATAATTGAGTTTAGCATGTGTGGATAAGAAAGAAAAATGTTGATTTACATGGCCTATTTTGAAACTTTTTCTTTCCTTGCACTGTCACTAATTTCAATCATTTATTTTTACAAGAAATGAAAATGACAAAATGAGTTCACAATGAGGTTCCAGCTTAAAGATAAAAACACATTTCGAGGAAAGTTTATTTCTCATTACATACCTAATGTAACTGAAATATTGTGTATGTGCATGTAGGTGTGTCCGTGTGGGCATGAGTGCATGTATGTACTCGTGAGTGCACGTGTGCGTATGTGTGTGTGTTTGTATGTGCGTGCGTGCTTGTGTGATCCATCAATGGGCCTTATTTGTGTAACCCATTTGTATGGCGGAACATCGGATTGACTATCTCCTTCACCCTCTCTCATAACCTCTCCTTGTGTATAGACTACAGAGTGTACCGTCAGCTCTCTCAATCAATAGAGCTTCAATTGAATCTGTGATTGGTTTGAGACAGAGTACCCCTGTCTGTCCCTTACCCTCCTCCACATTCAACCCCATTCACCCATCGACACACACAGTCTGCGTCTCAAATAGCAATCTATTCTCTATATAGTGCACTGCATCTGACCAGGCCCCTATGTGGTATGAGTCCATGGTAGCCCACAGTCCACCCACCTGGTAATAGGTTTTTACAGTGGGGATGTACAGATAACTGCCAAAATAAAGGAAACACCACCATAAAGTGTCTTAATAGGGCGTTGGGCCTCTACCAGCCACACTCTTAGAAAAAAGGGTTCCTATAGAACCATAAAGGGTTCTATTGCTTGCTTCATATATGGAACCCCTAAAAATTCTATATAGGACCATTTTCTAGGGTTCTTTGATCAGAATCCTAAAGGTTCTTCTTCATTGAACCAAAATGGTTCCATATAGAACCCTGCATGGTGCCATTTATGAATTATGGCTACTACTATTATATGGTAATATTTTTTGCGAATAACAAAATGTAATATACAACTAAATAATGGACAAAAGAATATCAGCATAGAATGTATTGTCGTTATTATTATTATTATTTTTTATTTCACCTTTATTTAACCAGGTAAGCCAGTTGAGAACAAGTTCTCATTTACAACTGCGACCTGGCCAAGATAAAGCAAAGCAGTGCGATAAAAACAACAACACAGAGTTACATATGGGGTAAAACATATTAGTTTTATTAGTTACAGTGGGGGAAAAAAGTATTTAGTCAGCCACCAATTGTGCAAGTTCTCCCACTTAAAAAGATGAGAGAGGCCTGTAATTTTCATCATAGGTACACGTCAACTATGACAGACAAAATGAGAAAAAAACATCCAGAAAATCACATTGTAGGATTTTTAATGAATTTATTTGCAAATTATGGTGGAAAATAAGTATTTGGTCAATAACAAAAGTTTCTCAATACTTTGTTATATACCCTTTGTTGGCAATGACACAGGTCAAACGTTTTCTATAAGTCTTCACAAGGTTTTCACACACTGTTGCTGGTATTTTGGCCCATTCCTCCATGCAGATATCCTCTAGAGCAGTGATGTTTTGGGGCTGTCGCTGGGCAACACGGACTTTTAACTCCCTCCAAAGATTTTCTATGGGGTTGAGATCTGGAGACTGGCTAGGCCACTCCAGGACCTTGAAATGCTTCTTACGAAGCCACTCCTTCGTTGCCCGGGCGGTGTGTTTGGGATCATTGTCATGCTGAAAGATCCAGCCACGTTTCATCTTCAATGCCCTTGCTGATGGAAGGAGGTTTTCACTCAAAATCTCACGATACATGGCCCCATTCATTCTTTCCTTTACACGGATCAGTCGTCCTGGTCCCTTTGCAGAAAAACAGCCCCAAAGCATGATGTTTCCACCCCCATGCTTCACAGTAGGTATGGTGTTCTTTGGATGCAACTCAGCATTCTTTGTCCTCCAAACACGACGAGTTGAGTTTTTACCAAAAGGTTCTATTTTGGTTTCATCTGACCATATGACATTCTCCCAATCCTCTTCTGGATCATCCAAATGCACTCTAGCAAACGTCAGACGGGCCTGGACATGTACTGGCTTAAGCAGGTGGACACGTCTGGCACTGCAGGATTTGAGTCCCTGGCGGCGTAGTGTGTTACTGATGGTAGGCTTTGTTACTTTGGTCCCAGCTCTCTGCAGGTCATTCACTAGGTCCCCCCATGTGGTTCTGGGATTTTTGCTCACCGTTCTTGTGATCATTTTGACCCCACGGGGTGAGATCTTGCGTGGAGCCCCAGATCGAGGGGAGATTATCAGTGGTCTTGTATGTCTTCCATTTCCTAATAATTGCTCCCACAGTTGATTTCTTCAAACCAAGCTGCTTACCTATTGCAGATTCAGTCTTCCCAGCCTGGTGCAGGTCTACAATTTTGTTTCTGGTGTCCTTTGACAGCTCTTTGGTCTTGGCCAT
Organism: Coregonus clupeaformis; assembly: GCF_020615455.1. Taxonomy (NCBI): domain Eukaryota; kingdom Metazoa; phylum Chordata; class Actinopteri; order Salmoniformes; family Salmonidae; genus Coregonus; species Coregonus clupeaformis. The sequence goes on from NC_059215.1 coordinate 56,812,699, forward strand.
AGTGGAGTTTGGAGTGTGACTGTTTGAGGTTGTGGACAGGTGTCTTTTATACGGATAACAAGTTCAAACAGGTGCCATTAATACAGGTAACGAGTGGAGGACAGAGGAGCCTCTTAAAGAAGAAGTTACAGGTCTGTGAGAGCCAGAAATCCTGCTTGTTTGTAGGTGACCAAATACTTATTTTCCACCATAATTTGCAAATAAATTCATTAAAAATCCTACAATGTGATTTTCAGGATTTTTTTTCTCTCAATTTGTCTGTCATAGTTGACGTGTACCTATGATGAAAATGACAGGCCTCTCTCATCTTTTTAAGTGGGAGAACTTGCACAATTGGTGGCTGACTAAATACATTTTTTCCCCACTGTATATGCAACCATAGTTTGGAAATGTGTACTGCTGTTTGTTTGAATGATGGCCCACGTCAACTCTGGCTGACTTCTTTACAATACAATACAGTACTATTTTGTCGATTAGTTACAGCGAACAACACAAATGTGGCTTCTGCTCCATTCTCAACCCCCCCAAACAGCAGACCTCACACATACAGTTCAGACGAGCACAGGTTCAAGCTGCAGCGCAGCACTCCTGGATGGAAAGTATGTTGTGGGGTTAAGGGCCTTCCTCAACGACCCAATGGTAGGTAGATGTTTTGAGGATGTGAACCCAGCAGCCGTCCAGTTTTCAGATCAATTCCACACGTTTTTCCAGCGCCCTGCCACAGGTACAACTCCTTAGCCGCTTGGCTACCTACCGCCAGTACAGTATGAGTTGTTGGCTGACTGGTTCCAGAGAAGAAGAAAAAAGGAGCATGAGTTAATCTTTAGAAATGATTTAATCTGCCACAAGGAAGACAAAATGCTGTGCAGGCATACACTACATGGTCAAAAGTATGTGGACACCTGCTTGTCGAACATCTCATTCCAAATCATGGGCATTAATATGGACTTGGTCCCCCCTTTGCTGCTATAACTGCCTCCACTCTTCTGGGAAGGCTTTCCACTAGATGTTAGAACATTGTTGCGGGGACTTGCTTCCATTCAGCCACAAGAGCATTACTGAGGTTGGACACTGATGTTAGGCGATTAGGCCTGGCTCGCAGTCGGCGTTCCAATTCATCCCAAAGGTGGTCGATGGGTTTGAGGTCAGGGCTCTGTGCAGGCCAGTCAAGTTCTTCCACACCAATCTCGACAAACCATTTCTGTATGGACCTCGCCTTGTGAACAGGGGCATTGCATTGCTGAAACAGGAAAGGGTCTTCCCTAAACTGTTGCCACAAAGTTGGAAGCACAGAATCCTCGAGAATGTCATTGTATGCTGTAGCATTAAGATTTTCTTCACTGGAACTAAGGGGCCTAGCTCGAACCATGAAGAACAGCCCCAGACCATTATTCCTCCTCCACCAAACTTTACAGTTGGCACTATGCATTTGGGCAGGTAGCGTTCTCCTGGCATCCGCCAAACCCAGATTAGTCCATCGGACTGCCAGATGGTGAAGCGTGATTCATCACCCCAGAGAACGGATTTCCACTGCTCCAGAGTCCAATGGCGTTGAGCTTTACTCCACTCCAGACGATGCTTGGCATTGTGCATGGTGATCTTAGGCTTGTGTGCGGCTGCTAGGCAATGGAAACCCATTTCATAAAGCTCCAGACGAACAGTTATTGTGCTGACGTTGCTTCCAGAGGCAGTTTGGAACGCAGTAGTGAGTGTTGCAACCGAGGACAGATTACTTTTACCTGCTGTAGCAGTCGGCAGTCCCATTCTGTGAGCTTGTGTGGCCTACCACTTTGCGGCTGAGCCGTTGTTGCTCCTAGATGTTTCCACTTCACAATAACAGCACTTACAGTTGACCGGGGCAGCTCTAGTAGGGCAGAAATTTGACGAACTGTCTTGTCTGAAAGGTGGCATCCTATGATGGTGCCACGTTGAAAGTCACTGAGCTCTTCAGTATGGGCCATTCTACTGCCAATGTTTGTCTATAGAGATTGCATGGCTGTGTGCTCGATTTTATACACTTATCAACAAAGGGTGAGGCTGAAATAGCTGAATCCACTCATTTGAAGTGGTCTCCACATACCTTTGACCATGTAGTGTATTATTATTACTTTGGAGGCTCCCTAAATTTGCCTTTTTTTATTACTATGTCTCTCAGTCTTATCAAATGTATGATTTAGGTCTCCTGCTAAAATAATAGTTCCTGTCTGGATTTGATCTAATATACTGTAGCTTGAATTCTATCTAAAAACACCAGATTTTGCCCCTGGTGGGATATACAATGAAATCAATGTGTATTTTTCACCATGTAAGGTACAATTCAACATGTGCTGGGATATATGGGAAAATGGTGTATTCTTATTTATCAGGATGCCTACACCTCTGCTGTTACTACAGTAGGTGGCAGCATAGGCCTCTCCAACCCAGCTCCTCTTTAAATGTTAAATGTATCATTTAAAAAAAATGTAAGTCTTGCAATAAAACCACATCTGCTGACAATCTCTTTAAGTGTTCGAGAACCATAGGTTTTTTGTTTTTATTAATGGAGCCCGTTCACATTCCATGTGATAAGTTGGATTTTGTTGGTCTTTACTTGTATAGAATAAAAGTTAACCTTATCTGTTCCGTCTATCATTGAAGAACCAAGTAAAACATTTTAGCAGACATGACTTGCAGACAGACCTCGATTCGAACTTATGTAGCAAAATTTGAAATTGTGTTTTTTACATTGGATAAAAGTAGAGACTCAGAGCTAGAAAATGGTATATCATACACTACAGTTGAGGAACAATGGGAAAGTAATTCTGCTTTGAAAGTTGATAAACCCACTTTTGAGAAAATGGCCCTTGAATGTTTTGGTACACCTACTGGAGAGCTCTTCTTTGTCTACACCCATTCAGCATCGTTCACACCCTCTTAAGCCTTAGCCCAACCCATCTCTTTAAGGATTCATATGCAAGGCCATGTGGTAAACACACGCTATATCAAATAAAATATATGTTTATTTGTCACATGCACAGGATACAGAAGGTGTAAACGCTACAGTGAAGTGGTTACTTGCAATATCAAAACAGAAAGTGTCCAGATAAAAATATTGTATAAATATTTTATCATTAGTAGATGACGCTTACCCGACACACTTGTCTAAATTGATGGGTCATGTGAAGGAAATGTAACCACCCCCCAGCCACATCTAGCTAAGTGGGTGGGTCACTATTGTCTAGACATGTACACATGTTCATGAAATATTATAGATGGCCGTAATCACCCCCTGACACAGCTGGATAATTTGATGGGTCATGTTATAATCCGGCCGAAGTGGACTTTTGTTTAGACATGTAGCTAGCTAGGTAACTAGCTAGCTAAACAATGAACCAGCATAATCCCAACTCATACTACTACCAGTACAAACATTGTCATAGCTGTAGTATGAATCTGCAGGTAGCTAAAGCTGACAACCTAGATTCAGTGTTAGCTAGCTAACATTAGGCTATAACTGGCAATGCAAATGGTTTTCTGATTCAAATAATATTACTACACAGATCATACACATAACGTTAGCTAGCAATCAAGCAAGCTATCGTTTGCTAGCTAACTAACAGTACGCTTTAACTTGAAATAAAAACGACTTTCTGACAAAATCTGAAACGTATATCTGAAAATGTAGCTAGACTCTTACCCGTATACATGGATGAATGCTTCACGACAGGCTGGAACCATTTAACTCCATTTTGTTTGTAGCTACATCTTGTTTGGGCAGAATTGTCCAAAATGTGACCAGATTACAATATTCAGAAAGTATTTCAAAACCTACACAAAGCAGGATTAAAAAATATTCTTACTTCTGTAACAATGTAAAAATGCAAACAACTATTTAGAGACTTTCAAAATGTAGATAACCTCTCTCAATAAGATTTGTACAGACCAGGCCTGAAATAAAATGTAGATATTGATAACAATTCAGTGAATGCAGACAGATATAGAGAAAAGATTCAAAACACAATTTTCAAAAGTACTCAAATTTCCTATAAGATTTGTAGGGCAAATTCATATTTCACACTGTCACTTTAGTGTTTCTATTTAGACTACAACTTGTCATGGAAGTTCTGAAAGCATGGCCCCATCCTTCAAAGTGGCACAGAACACGTAGAGCACCCAAAGGAGGTTCCTACACATCTCCCACTCTGGATGCACACCACACACCCTCTCTTGCGCCTTTCAAACTTTCAAATGATGAGTAACAACTCGATCCACACCCCCTGGTGCTATACTCTTGGCTCCCGCTTCCTGCCACTGTAGCCATCAAGAAAGTGAATGCACAAGCTGCATTTTGAATGCCTTCAGGGACCAGCACCTGCACTTTTCGGATCCAAATTCAACAAATGAGACAGACAAATTGTACAAAGTAAGCTGTGTGGTGCAAGGGTGAATGGTGAGACTTGAGGCAGACGCACTCCATGGAAACGTAGGCTCCCCTCTCTGGTGTGCTCTCCCTCTTCTTCATCCTCACCCTCTTCCTTCTCCTCTCCCTCTCCATGTTCCTCTTCCTCTCCATGTTCATCTCCCTGCACTCTCCTCTCCCCTCTCCTCTTCCTCTCTCCCTCCACGCTCCACATCTCTATCCCTCCAATCATCTCTAACTCCTCTTCCTCCCTGTCTTCTGCTGCTGAGCCCTGACTCACCATATCACTTCCCTCGCTTTCACTGACCTAGAGGAACAGAGTGAGAGAGAAAGAGGATACAATTGTGGTCAGGATCATAATCTCTCTCTCTTTCACTCAAACACTCTCTCTCTCTCCCTTCCTCTCTTTCTCTTTCGCAGCCATACACATACTCTCTAATAATCACCTCTTAGGGGTTTCCATAATAAATGGTGTGTTACAGTTACAACACGCCTCCCATCACACACACACACACACACACACACACACACACACACACACACACACACACACACACACACACACACACACACACACACACACACACACACACACACACACACACACACACAGTATAATCGTATGGTACCCCAGGAAGCATAGCTGCTGTATGTGCAATAGCTAATGGGAATCCTAGTAAACTAAACTAAATCATGATGCTATACAGCACTTTCATTCAATCAATGAAATCCCATTACACACAAACACACACACACACACACACACACATATACAGCACTTCAAATCAAATCAAATTGTATTTGCGCTGAATACAACAGGTGTAGACCTTACCGTGAAATGCTTACTTACAAACCCTTAACCAACAATGCAGTTTTAAGAAAATATAGTTAAGAAAATATTTACAAAATAAACTAAAGTAAACTAAACTCTTCCACCAAGGCACCTGCAAGTTCCTGGACATTTCTGGGGGGAATGGCCCTAGCCCTCACCCTCCGATCCAACAGGTCCCAGACGTGCTCAATGGGATTGAGATCCTGGCTCTTCGCTGGCCATGGCAGAACACTGACATTCCTGTCTTGCAGGAAATAACGCACAGAACGAGCAGTACGGCTGGTGGCATTGTCATGCTGGAGGGTCATGTCAGGATGAGCCTGCAGGAAGGGTACCACATGAGGGAGGAGGATGTCTTTCCTGTAACACACAGCGTTGAGATTGCCTGCAATTACAACAAGCTCAGTCCGATGATGCTGTGACACACCGCCCCAGACCATGACGGACCCTCCACCTCCAAATCGATCCCGCTCCAGAGTACAGGCCTCGGTGTAACGCTCATTCCTTCGATGATAAACGCGAATCCGACCATCAAACCTGGTGAGACAAAACCGCGACTCGTCAGTGAAGAGCACTTTTTGCCAGTCCTGTCTGGTCCAGCGACGGTGGGTTTGTGGCCATAGGTGATGTTGTTACCGGTGATGTCTGGTTTGGACCTGCCTTACAACAGGCCTACAAGCACTCAGTCCAGCCTCTCTCAGCCTATTGCAGACAGTCTGAGCACTGATGGAGGGATTGTGCGTTCCTGGGGTAACTCGGGCAGTTGTTGTTGCCATCCTGTACCTGTCCCGCAGGTGTGATGTTCGGCTCTACCGATCCTGTGCAGGTGTTGTTAAACGTGGTCTGCCACTGCGAGGACGATCAGGTGTCCATCCTGTCTCCCTGTAGCGCTGTCTTAGGTGTCTCACAGTACGGACATTGCAATTTGTTGCCCTGGCCACATCTGCAGTCCTCATGCCTCCATGCAGCATGTCTAAGGCACGTTCACGCAAATAAGCATGGACCCTGGGCATCTTTCTTTTGGTGTTTTTCAGAGTCAGTAGAAAGGCCTAAGTTTTCATAACTGTGACCTTAATTGCCTACCGTCTGTCAGCTGTTAGTGTCTTAACGGCCGTTCCACAGGTGCATGTTCATTAATTGTTTATGGTTCATTGAACAAGCATGGGAAACAGTGTTTAAACCCTTTACAATGAAGATCTGTGAAGTTATTTGGATTTTTACAAATTATTTTTTGAAAGACAGGGTCCTGAAAAAGGGACGTTTCTTTTTTTGCTGAGTTTATTTTGATTTGTTTAACACTTTTTTGCTTACTACATGTTTTTATATCTTCACTATTATTCTGCAATGTTAAAAATAGTAAAAATAAAGAAAAACCCTTGAATGAGTAGGTGTGTCCCAACTTTTGACTGGTAATGTATGTGTGTGTCTGTGTGTGTGTGCGTGCGAGCTTGTGTGCATGTTCGTGTGTGCATGTGAGTTGCCTTGTCTTGTCACAACTCTACACCATGAAAACAACACCAGAAGTCAACTATTTGCCTAAACCTTTGACACTCAAGTAATTCCAGGTTAAAGGTTTACATAATTAACAAGACTACAAAGTCTCTCTCTCTTTTCTTGTATGAAGGCAGTTTTGCTGTTCAGGGGTGCATTCAGAGTAAACGTTGCCGACTGTTCCACAGCAGGAGCAAAAACGTCAAAGGGAGTGATGATGATCTTGGGCTAGACTCCTGTGTTCCTCTAAATCTTGTTCTTCCCTATTCCTCAGTCAGCCCCCCAGGCCCACAGAGATCATCCATTCTCTCTACTGCCTCCCAAACAGGGCCACCACCATGCCAGACTCGGTGTGTGTGTGTGTAATAATAAGAGTATATAAGAAATCTAGAGTTGTGCTTTGCCTTCAGCAAGCACACCAAATTATGTTCAATATGATTGACCCTTCTATATCCCTGTCATGTTAGCTGTAACGTATTGGCATTGAAAACAGAAGATTGAATACTCCTTTCTCCTCTGTTGTTTCAATGTTATGTCTTAAATACAGACTCGTTATTAGTGTGTCCTTACTGGAAGCTTTGTTATCGCTCCAAGCTCAATGGATCAATGAAGGTGCATTTTCCTGGCTATTTGTTACCTTAGCAAACCCTCCCTGACTAGCCTAACTGGGAAGATGCTAGGAGAGGAGTGCTGTTGTCCTCTTCCAAGGACATTTCTTTGTTTCTCTGCATCTTACTCACTAATCATTGCTAAATAAATGATTTATACTCACAGGACTTCCTTTGTGTGTGTGTGTGCATGTGTGTCTGTGTGTGTCAGCAGAGAGATTCAGCTTGTTTAGAACAATTATCCTACAACACAAATAGAAAACAAGATGATGCCAGTTACAAAAGTACCTTTTATTGCGACTAAATGCTTCCCCATTGATTTCATCTGGCATTGACCCATATCTGTATCTGCCAATGCTGACCTCAAACAAAGATGATTGAACCCATTCAGAACAGTAACCAGGAGACTAGATGGGGTGGGGTGGCAGGTAGCTTAGTGGTTAAGAGCGTTGTGCCAGTAACCGAAAGGTTGCAGGTTCTAATCCCCGAGCCGACTAGGTGAAAAAATCTGTCGATGTGCCCTTGAGCAAGGCACTTAACCCTAATTGCTCTGGATAAGAGTGTCTGATAAATGACCTAGTTTTGACACGCAGGGTTTTCTTGATCATAATTTTGTATGAAGAATATACAGGCTATCAACTATTTTCTTACGCCTTGGCAATGGTTGACTGAAACCAGGACTGTAGAGTTTTGCCCCATGCAGCTCCTTGAATCTGTGAAATGGTTCAGGGCTGTTGAAGCCAACATCCTCTAATACAGCTGACTTCCCATTTTCATCACAGCATCTTCTCCTAGAAGTGAAAAAATTTCTGCGATGAAGGAAAAGTAAATTAAGAGAAATGAAAAGGCTGAGGCCTGGGCTGTAGATGGTTGAAGTTAAACTTGATAGAATCTAATTGATATATAGGCGGAGAGACAAGAGAGACAACCCAGAAATGTCATATTTGTTTGTAATTACATTTATTGCAGTGAACCTATCCTGTGTTTGACAAGGGACCGTCCAAGAAGGCTATGTTAGCTCAGTTTGAGGGATATTAGGTCATGTCTGACAAAACATATGCCAATGAATTTTAAAACACAAATGTGTGGGTCAATCGCTGTGTTTTTAAATAGGTTCTCTCAGGAAATAGGAGAACAATGGGGAAATGCAGACTAGGCACTGAAATTGACCTGGCACTCAAACCAAAATCAATCAAATAAATACTGCTCATATACATGACCTGAAACCAATGCATATTTATTCCCTGTAATTTCAGGTTGTCTTAATAAACAATTTAGAGGCCAATTTCCAGTTGCCATGTCTGAGATATGTGCAATGGGACGACTAAAGAAGGCTATTCTTCTAGTCTGCACATTTTCCTGTGGTTTGCTGCCCCCTGCTGGTAGAGCCTGACAGTAGCAGTGGTAGTTGAAGTAGTAGTAGTAGTAGTAGCAGTAGTAGTAGTAATGCTTGTTTATTTCAGGAGGCGCTGTTGCATAATTATGTCATGAAAAGGAAGCTATCTTTGCTCAAATGTTATTATTCCGTAAGTGAGCCGCGTTGTCTGCAGAGCAACGATGGCTAGCAGAGATGGAACACATAATAGCAGGGATTCATATTTTCCCAAACATATACCAAGTTTCAATACCGTGAATAATTAATATTTATCCAGAGAATCCCGGAAAATATAGCAAGAATTAGAGGTGCCGGCGCAGCGGTCTAAGGCACTGACTGCATCGCAGTGCTGAGGCATCACTACAGCCTGGGGTTCGATCTCACTCTAGCGACTCCTTGTGGCGGGCCGGGCGCCCGCTAGCTGACTTCAGTCGTCAGTTGAACAGTGTTTTCTCCGAAGCATTGGTGCAGCTGGCTTCCGGGTTAAGCAAGCAGGTGTTAAGAAGCGGAGCGGCTTGGCGAGTCATGTTTCGGAGGACGCATAACTCAACCTTCGCCTCTCCCGAGCCCGTTGAGGAGTTGCAGCGATGAGACAAGATCGTAACTACCAATTGGATATCATGAAATTGGGGAGAAAAAGGGGGTAGAAATTACAAAAAATTTAGTGCCCATTTCAAGCGTTTAAACCAAAGATATGGTCACTATGCCAGGGTTCTCCCTTAAGCATACTCTCAGTTCAATTACGTTACACATGAGAGTCATTGGACGAAGGCGTCTTCTCTACAGGATGTTTTGTTAAAAGCCCCAACGCTCGGTCTGAACATTAACATAAGGACCTTATCTTTTATATCAGCGAGAAATATTTTTCTAAAAACTAAAGGTTACATTGATACACACCTTTATAGGGTTAGTGTTCCCACGCGGCCATATCTCCATGCTACAGCACGTGTTTATGGAAGACAGATGGAATACAGAGGGACCACCTGTGCTAATTAGCTATCTAGCATGCTCCGAACACCTGTGTGTAATGAAAGAAGGCCGCCAGAAAGGTGTTGTCAATGAAAAATACTTTGATAAACCCGGTTAAAATAGTGTTCAATAAGTGTATATTTTGCGAAATTTGTGAAATTATTTTGATGTGATATGAAAGTAAAGGGCTTTATGTTTCTAGAACCGTATTGCAATTGAGAATCGATTCACGTTTAGATGGAGTATTTAGCTGTTTTGGCTGCCAGAGCCTGTCTACCTCAGAAAATAACATGCAAGGTCCTTAGACCTTAAGGAGTAATGGTAGGCTCCTTAAGAGTAGATCTTGGGCTAGGGTTCTCCCTAGCCTCTTTCAGAATCCGAGAGTGAAATACACTCATGTCTCTAACACATGTAGGCTCAGCATTCCCGAACAGTCTGATTACAAGTCAGAATGTTGAACAAACTTAATTTCAATTTACACTCTAAAAGAAAAGGTCTCTGGAGTATCCTTTAGAGGTTCTTCTAATTGAAACTGTTGGGGAACCCCTATAAGTTCTTCGAATAACCCTTTTAAAGGGTTCTTCAAATAACCCCTTTTAATGGATCCTCAAATAACCTTTTGAATAACTTTTTGGGGTAAATAAAAAAAAATGTTTATTATTATTAATAATACGCATAACAATAATAACAATAACACAATATTTTAGTTGTCAGTGTTTATTTCGATTTTAATGGCAAAGCAGAATAAAAAAATCCAAATATGAGGTAAACTCCCAGCAGAGCCCCAAGTCCAATGGGTATATCCTCTGGCATATTGATGTTAATGTGTTGATGTTCTCCGTATCCATAGCCAGAATTATTTTGCAGTGCATGGTGATCATATAGGTTTCCTGTTATATTCAGAGGTGCAGGGAGGGTGAAGTCTGTGAATCCAAAAAATAGTAATTATATAGATGATTAACAAAACATGCACACGACAGTATTCATACCTTGGTTTTGTGGTAAATGTGAATGAAAAAAACTGCTTTGATAACGGTTTTCATAGACATACCTTGTCCATAATGTAGAGGCCTATGGGATTTTCATTGAAGAGGAAAGGGATGAGGATGGTACATCGGATCTGCATAACATACCAAAACCAATTGACATACAGTACCTTTGTATGCCTCCTCGTCTGTATACCTGCAGACACAGACACAAATTGACCAGTTCAGTCAGCATCCAATACAGCTAGCCTTCAACATATTTTTATAGCATACATATTCTTACCTCTTTGTTGATTGATGTCCATTCAATTGTGTCCATTTTCTGTTTTAGAAAGATTTGCTCAAATATGAAAAGATAAAACAATATCAGTTTAGATCATACAAGGGACAAACTTTACCTTAAATTGAGGAGATCTTTATATTTTTCAGTTAAGTGCCTGCACCTGCTGTCCTTTCGAATTAAAATCCAAATGTTTCATTTGGGGAGTTAGTTGGTGGGGGTTTTGCAGGAACCTAACGAGGTTCCTCAATGAAACCCACCTCCTATGGGGTTCTTTGAAGAACCTTTTGGGAGCCATTTTCAGTGCCAAGAACCCTAAGGTTCTTCAAATAACTTTGAGGATCTTAGAAGAACCCTTGTTGAACCCCTAATTTTTAGAGTGTACTTTACCTGTTGTCCGCCGATTTTTGGCGGTAATCTGATAAAAAAAATTCCACAGGGAAGCGTTATCAACCTGACCTGTTTTTATTTTCAATACTGACACAATTCACACGCAACAAACACTTGCACAATATGGCCGAACATAACCGAACGACAGACCAAAGGTTGTCCCAAGTAATCAGCTGGCAAATTTCACAAACACTTCCAGCTGATTGCAAGGAAACGGGCTTTGGTTACATTCGGCTATTGTTTACATATTGTGCTTCATGTGCAATGCATCAAAATAGAACCTACCGGCGCCACAAAAAATAGGGTAAACAGCACTTTCCTGTGGATACCCTATCTCCACCTCCTACCGTCAAAAGGACCATCAGCATGTGCAACTGGTAAAGTAAGTGTAAATATCATTGTATTCAACATTCTGGCTTATAGAGACTCTTTTTTAGGCAGACTTCTTTCAGACTGAATATTCATAGGGTCTGATGTTTAGGCAAGGTTCTCCCCAAATAAGAGCACCACCTTGTCAGCTTGGCTGCACCACTATGTAAAGATTTCAGAGCAAATGAAGCTGATATTTATACCGTCCTTCTCTCATCCTGGGATTTACAATATTACCGGTTTAGTACACAAGGGGGCGCCAAAATACACAGAAAAAGCCCTTTGGGCTTCTATTACCAGAATGCTAACACAATTAGCACAAGTAAAAGCGAATTTCCATGGAGGCTACTAGCTAAATATGCTAATGGTCCAAACACACCAAGACAGTCGTGAAGAGGGCACGACAAAGCCTATTCCCCCTCAGGAGACTGAAAAGATTTGGCATGGGTCCTCAGATCCTCAAAGAATTCTACAGCTGCACCATCGAGAGCATCTTGACTGGTTGCATCACCGCCTGGTATGGCAACTGCTTGGCCTCCGACCGCAAGGCACTAAAGAGGGTAGTGCGTACGGCCCAGTACATCACTGGGGCCAAGCTTCCTGCCATCCATGACCTCTATACCAGGCGGTGTCAGAGGAAGGCCCTCAAAATTGTCAAAGACTCCAGCCACCCTAGTCATAGACTGTTCTCTCTGCTACCGCACGGCAAGCGGTACCGGAGTGCCAAGTCTAGGTCCAAAAGACTTCTCAACAGCTTGTACCCCCAAGCCATAAGACTCCTGAACAGCTAATCATGGCTACCCGGACTATTTGCACTGCCCCCCCCCCCACCCCATCTTTTTACGCTGCTGCTACTCTGTTAATTATTTATGCATAGTCACTTTAACTCTACCCACATGTACATATTACTTCAACTACCTCAACTAGCCTGTGCCCCCACACATTGACTCTGCACCGGTACCCCCCTGTATATATAGCCTCCCTACTGTTATTTTATTTTACTTCTGCTCTTTTTTTCTCAACACATTTTTGTTGTTGTTTTATTTTATAAAAAATAAATGCACTGTTGGTTAAGGGCTGTAAGTAAGCATTTCACTGTAATGTCTGCACCTGTTGTATTCGGCGCATGTGGCCAATCAAATTTGATTTGATTTGATTTAATGGAAGCAAACGAAAATAAACGAATTGCAAAGACAGGCAATCCAGCTCATAAAGTTATACATATATATGTAGGAGCTACCGAATGTAATTTTTTTATGAGTTTGGACATTTACAAGCGAATGTGAATGAAAGACATTGTGCAAATGAACAAAGTTTTGACACATGCTTGTCTGAAGGAAGAACAGTAATGGCTCTGGAACAGCCTGTGTACTGTGCATGCTGTGTCTGTGTGGAGTCTGGAGTCACTAGGGCAATGGGCCTGCCTGCTCAGCTCAGAGAAGAGGGGGGAAGAGCAAACAGGCTGAGAACTGAGAGGAGAAAAATGCAAGTAAATCAAGATAGCAGTGGCAGCTGTACAGATTTCTCAAACACTATATGATGCCCTGTCTCCTTATTAATTCAGCCACTTACTTAGATAACTAGCAAGTTAAACTTAGGGGTCGCGTTAATGCAGAATTTAACGCAGAAAAAATAGATAAAACACATAAGAAATATCTTACTGCATTTTGTAAATGCAGATCTAAAATACTTCTTATTGTAATTTCTGCTTGGCATCAGACACATTTTGTGCTTCAGTTGCAATTCACAATCAGGCATTCTATCAGCAGACCAGCCAGGTCACCTGTGATAAAAGTCAGTATTCAACGTCCATCCATGTCTGTGGACGTCGGGAGATGACGTGGAAACCGGCCACTAGGAGCAACAGTGAGCGCTGTTTCAGTTTTGCTAGGCCGTTGTGGACGGGGATGGCAGATGGGTGTAAGCATCTGCCTCTGATTCCAAGCAAGTTTGAATCCAGCGATAGAAAGTTGTTTTTGATATTTTTGTTTTAAGCCTATCCCAAACCTTACCCTTATCATAATGCCTAACCTTAAAAATTTGGAGTTAATGCCTAAACTTAACCTTAAACACTTTGAAATTTGACGTTTGGAACAACTTAGAAATTTGACTTTTGAGCAACATGGATGAACGTCTAATTCTAACGTGAGACTGTGAGAGCTGATAGCAGCAGACGCAGCGCTCTGACTGATGTTTAGCTTCTTTTTCTCCTGTACTTTCGGTGTAGCCTACTTTTCTCCGGTAAAATGCTAGATTAACTTTAAGAAAAACATTAGGAAATTTAGCTGGCTACATTCTTTCTATGATAAACATTAGAAATATGATGGCCATGCATAGTTTTTGCAAAAAATACCTTGCTTTTTCATTGTAAGCTCATTTACTTGTATGGCTGTAAGCTAAATAGTGTTGCACTTCTGTTGTCATTAGATAAAAAGCTATTTTCTGCCAAATGTGTTGCACTAATGTATATTTTGTGAATGAAAACTGTAGTTGCACGCCCCTGATCACTCTATTGAAGCAAAATAACACTGTTGACTTTCAATATAATATGCGACCGCTGTCAATACACAGCTGGACCCACTTTCTCCCTTTGTGCTATTTACAAACAAACACATGAATGGCTCAACTGTTCTGGGGAACAACGGTAAGCTTTATTATGTAAAATAATGTGATAGGTGAAACGAAGAATGCAATCTGCTTTATTTCCTAACTATTGCACAAGTTGACTGCAGGTATTTACTTAAAAAGTAGCTACAAATATTAAAATGTATTGAAAAACTTCAAAGAAATAGTTTCAACGGTATTGATGGTATTGAAAAACCATCCCTGGCTATTTCTCAAAATCATTGTCACTTGGTTAATCATAGAAATTGGAATAAAAATAATAAAAACAGAAAAGTTAAAATTCAACTAATGCAAGAGCACCAGCCATATGGACACAGACACACCGTGATCCATTGGCGGCTAAAGAAATGAGTGCATGCATGGAACTCAGAGATAGAGTATAGGCCAATGCAGCAGTAGGCCTATAACTTCCATTGTCAACTAAATACAAATACATAAAGGTGACAAATAAAAACAGCAGAAAATATTCTTATTTAAAATGCAGGTTCTTTCAACGGCATTCATCTCTCTACTGCGCCTGTTTGCCTCCCATTCTATCTATCTGTCTTGACTTTAAATATTGCAACATTGTATCAAATCAATCAACTGGGTCCGGCCCAAAGCTGTCACTAGCGAATTTGCAACATTGTATCAACCAGCATATTCCGGGCCCTCAGAGTTTCCCACGCCAGTGAGCTCGGGATATATATATACAGATATTTTATGATGTTTCCACTGGATATATGGGATCATCAGATCATGATATTTTGCTCTTTCGCACCGAGGCTTGGTGACTATTAGCCTGGACATCCGCTAGTGGGCTTTATGGATCTCCACCATTGTCTGGGCTTGATGTGGCCAGCCGGTAATACACTTGTGTCCCCCGGCAACCGGTTCGTACATTCAGGCTGCAAAGGTTTTGATTTCCACCTTCTTTATTTAATGGCGAAAAGGCGGGAAAAAACAGGGAAAATATGTGAACTTTCTTTATGAAACACCCTTTTCCACCACCATGTGGCTAAATGCTAATCCCGGATGTTGCATATCACGTTCAGCCAATCAGGTTGCAGCAGTCTGTTTTTACCCCTAGCAGGCGTAAAAGAAATTGATAGTTTCAAAATAAAAGTTGTGCTTACTGAACATACAGTTTGAAATGACTTATTGGAATGGCCACATCAAGCCCAGACAATAGTGGAAATGCATTACACTACATTTTACATTTTAGCAGACGTGCTTATCCAGAACGACTTACACAAGCAATTATGGTTGTGCCTTGTCGATGTGCCCTTGAGCAAGGCACTTAACCCTAATTGCTCCTGTAAGTCGCTCTGGATAAGAGCGTCTGCTAAATGACTAAAAAAAAAAAAAAAAAAAAAAAAAGGGCACATCCTCAATTTGCACGAAGCAGACCAGGTACTTCTATGCATGCTCAGGCGCGTGCAATCCCTGCAGTATGCCAGGTACTTCTATGCATGCTCAGGCGCATGTGCTCTCTCAACATTAACAGGACAGAGAAACCAGACACTTGCTCATTGATCACAGGGAGCACTCCAAACAAAGGACAATACATTTTTTTACAAAACTGATGGTTATGAAATAAATCAAAATCTTGTTTCTCACAAGTGTAGGAGGTTGTGAACTCTGCAAACAACGTTTCCACTCCGAAAATGAGAACGGTATATGACTGTAATTAATACATGCATTAACAGAAATGTATGTAACCAAATGACGAGGATTAACGATACATTTACTACTGGTGACATATGTAATGGGGAATTGATCCCCCCCAAAAATGGGCAAACAATTCACACAATGAAACAATGTATGTGCAATAATTGGTGTGAGACAGCTGAGCACATTAGAGAGAGCTGAGCGCATGCATTCTGGAGAGAGACACGTCTCTATCTTCGCCACACACCCCTTCCCTTCTTCATGTCTCAACATAAAAAATTATACTCAAGACACAGTATCTTCACACATATTTTAGATGCTTTTCACTGACAGCCCTAGACGTATTGCCAGGCGCGCTGCCCAAATTGCACGCTTCTGTCAGAAACTGGCTGATGTGGATGTGGTGGAGGAGTCACACGCAGGACACAGAAGCTAAGTCCAACCGACTTTACTGAACACAAAAATACACAGACTCTGGCCTCAACAAAGTAGGAGGCGAACTATGAGCAACAATGCGCAAAACACAAAATATCCAAGGCGCACGAAACACACAGTGCGACGACCGGAATATACAAACTATAATGACGAGCCGCACCAGTAGACAGGCGCACAATAACACACAACACATGACTAACAAAACGAGAAACTTATAGGAGACATAATCAACCAAAAAGGAAACAGGTGTACACAAAAAGACAAAACCAAACAAACATCGAAAACATCAAACGGTGATAGCTAGTACTCCGGGGACGACGACCGCCGAAGCCTGCCCGAGCAAGGAGGAGGAGCAGCCTCGGCCAAAACCGTGACAGTACCCCCCCCTTGACGCGCGGCTCCAGCCGTGCGCCGACCCCGGCCTCGGGGACGACCAGGAGGACGCGGAGCAGGGCGCGTAGGGTGTCCACGGTGGAACTCCGTCAGGAGAGATGGGTCTAGGATGTCTCTCCTCGGCACCCAGCACCGCTCCTCCGGACCGTACCCCTCCCACTCCACGAGATATTGGAGACCCCCCATCCGACGTATATTGGGACCGAACTGTGTACGCCGGAGCACCCTCGATGTCCAGTGGGGGCGGAGGAGTCTCTCCTATCTCACAGTCCTGGAGTGGACCAGCTACCACCGGCCTGAGAAGAGACACATGGAACGAGGGGTTAATACGATAATCATTAGGCAGTTGTAACCTGTAACACACCTCGTTCAATCTTCTCAGGACTTCGGCAGGGCAGGCGGAGGGGTAGGTTTCTGGTAGAGAGCCAGACTCGATCACCAGGTGCGTACACCGGCCCCTCACTGCGGTGGAGATCGGCGCTCGCCTTCTGACGACGGATGGCTCACTGCAGGTGGACGTGTGCAGCGTTCCACGTCTCCTCCGAGCGCCGCACCCACTCATCCACCGCAGGAGCCTTGATCTGGCTCTGCTGCCACGGTGCCAGAACCGGCTGGTAACCTAAAACACATTGGAAAGGGGTTAGATTGGTGGAGGAGTGGCGGAGAGAGTTCTGGGCCATCTCTGCCCAGGGGACATACCGCGCCCACTCCTCCGGCCGGCCCTGGCAATATGATCTCAGAAACCTACCCACATCCTGGTTCACACGTTCCACCTGCCCATTGCTCTCCGGGTGGTACCCCGAGGTCAGGCTCACCGAGACCCCCAAACGCTCCATAAACGCCCTCCAGACTCTGGAGGTGAACTGGGGACCTCGATCAGACACTATATCCTCGGGGACCCCGTAATGCCGAAAAACGTGGGTGAATAGTGCTTTGGCGGTCTGTAGGGCAGTAGGAAGACCCGGCATTGGGAGTAGACGACAGGCCTTAGAGAACCGATCCACAACGACCAGTATAGTTGTATTCCCCTGCGAGGGGGGAAGGTCTGTGACAAAATCCACCGAGAGGTGAGACCATGGTCGTTGTGGAACGGGCAGGGGTTGTAACTTTCCCCTGGGCAGGTGTCTAGGCGCCTTACACTGGGCGCACACCGAGCAGGAGGAGACATAAACCCTCACATCCCTGGCTAACGTTGGCCACCAGTACTTAGCGCTAAGGCAGTGCACAGTCCGGCCAATACCAGGATGTCCAGAGGAGGGTGACGTGTGAGCCCAATAGATCAGTCGATCCCGAACCTCGAGCGGAACGTACGTCCGACCCACCGCGCACTGTGGAGGACTAGGGTCGGTACGCAACGCCCGCTCGATCTCCGCATCGACCTCCCACACTACCGGTGCCACCAGACAAGACTCCGGCAGTATGGGAGTTGGCTCAACGGACCTCTCCTCTGTGTCATACCGCCGAGACAATGCATCTGCCTTCCCGTTCTGGGACCCAGGGATGTACGTGATTTTAAATACGAACCGGGCTAAAAACATGTTCCACCGCGCCTGGCGAGGGTTCAATCTCCTAGCTGCCCGGATGTACTCCAGGTTACGGTGGTCAGTCAAAATGAGAAAAGCCCCCTCAAGCCAATGCCTCCACACCTTTAGGGCCTCTACCACGGCTAACAGCTCCCTGTCCCCTACGTCATCATTTCGCTCCGCCGTGCTGAGCTTTTTGGAATAAAAGGCACAGGGGCGGAGTTTAGGTGGCGTGCCGGACCGTTGCGAAAGTACGGCCCCAACACCGGCCTCTGACGCGTCAACCTCTACCTGAAATGGTAAAGCGGGATCCGGATGCGCCAGCACCGGAGCCGAAGTAAACAGGTCCTTCAGTCTCCCAAAAGCCCTGTCCGCCTCGGCTGACCACTGCAACTGCACCGAACCCCCCTTCAACAGAGACGTTATGGGAGCTGCCACCTGTCCAAAACCCCGGATAAACCTCCGGTAGTAATTTGCAAACCCCAAAAACTGCTGCACCTCTTTAACCGTGGTTGGAGTTTTCCAATTACGCACGGCCGACACCCGGTCAACCTCCATCTTCACCCCTGACGCAGACAACTGATAACCCAAAAAGGAGATCGACTCCTGGAAAAACAGACATTTCTCGGCCTTGACATACAGGTCGTGCTCCAACAGCCTCCTCAACACTCGGCGCACCAGGGCTACATGCTCGGCTCGGGTAGAAGAGTACACAAGAATGTCATCAATGTACACGACCACACCCTGCCCCTGCATGTCCCTAAAGATCTCATCCACGAAAGATTGGAAGACTGAAGGAGCGTACATCAACCCGTATGGCATGACGAGATACTCGTAATGACCCGAGGTGGTACTAAATGCTGTCTTCCATTCATCGCCCTCTCTAATGCGCACCAAGTTGTATGCGCTCCTCAGATCCAGTTTTGTGAAGAAACACGCCCCGTGCAATGACTCCGTCATAGTCGCAATCAGAGGGAGTGGATAACTGTATTTCACAGTGATCTGATTGAGACTACGGTAATCAATGCACGGGCGCAAACCTCCATCTTTCTTCTTCACAAAAAAGAAGCTCGAGGACGCAGGAGAAGTGGATGGCCGTATGTATCCTTGTCTCAGAGATTCGGCTATGTAAGTCTCCATAGCCCTCTTCTCCTCTTGAGACAGAGGATACACATGGCTCCGTGGAAGCGCTGCTCCTGCCTGGAGGTCTATCGCACAATCTCCCTGCCTATGAGGAGGCCCTCGCTTTACTGAACACGATTGCCAAATCCTCATACTCAGGGGGAATGTGCATTGCGGGCACCTGGTTTGGACTCTCCACCGAGGTCGCCCCCACGGAAACACCTAGACATCGCCCCACACACTGGGCAGACCACTCCTTAAGAGCCCTCTGTCGCCACGAAATAGAAGGATTATGGGAAATCAACCAGGGAAGCCCCAGCACCACCGGATACGCAGGAGAGTAAATCAGATATAGCTGAATAGTTTCCTCATGACCCATTTACATTACATTTACGTCATTTAGCAGACGCTCTTATCCAGAGCGACTTACAAATTGGTGCATTCACCCTATAGCCAGTGGGATAACAACTTTACAAATAAAAAAAATAAAAACTTTTGTCATTATATTTTATAATTTTTTGTTTTTTTCTTTTATTTATTATTTTTCTTTTTTTTGGGGTGGGGGGGTGGGGGTTAGAAGGATTACTTTATCCTATCCCAGGTATTCCTTAAAGAGGTGGGGTTTCAAATGTCTCCGGAAGGTTGTGAGTGACTCATGACCCATTTACATTACATTTACGTCATTTAGCAGACGCTCTTATTCAGAGCGACTTACAAATTAGTGCATTCACCCTATAGCCAGTGGGATAACTGTTTGGTGGAGCTTGTTCCACCATTGGGGTGCCAGAGCAGCGAACAGTTTTGACTGGGCTGAGCGGGAACTATGCTTCCGCAGAGGAAGGGGTGCCAGCAGGCCAGAGGTGGATGAACGCAATGCCCTCGTTTGGGTGTAGGGACTGATCAGAGCCTGAAGGTACGGAGGTGCCGTTCCCCTCACAGCTCCATAGGCAAGCACCATGGTCTTGTAACAGATGCAAGCTTCAACTGGAAGCCAGTGGAGTGTGCGGAGGAGCGGGGTGACGTGAGATAACTTGGGAAGGTTGAACACCAGACGGGCTGCGGCATTCTGGATGAGTTGTAGGGGTTTAATGGCACAGGCAGGGAGCCCAGCCAACAGCGAGTTGCAGTAATCCAGACGGGAGATGACAAGTGCCTGGATTAGGACCTGTGCCGCTTCCTGTGTAAGGCAGGGTCGTACTCTCCGAATGTTGTAGAGCATGAACCTACAGGATCGGGTCACCGCCTTGATGTTAGCGGAGAACGACAGGGTGTTGTCCAGGGTCACGCCAAGGCTCTTCGCACTCTGGGAGGAGGACACAACGGAGTTGTCAACCGTGATGGCGAGATCATGGAACGGGCAGTCCTTCCCCGGGAGGAAGAGCAGCTCCATCTTGCCAAGGTTCAGCTTGAGGTGGTGATCCGTCATCCATACTGATATGTCTGCCAGACATGAAGAGATGCGATTCGCCACCTGGTTATCAGAAGGGGGAAAGGAGAAGATTAGTTGTGTATCGTCAGCGTAGCAGTGATAGGAGAGGCCATGTGAGGATATGACAGAGCCAAGTGACTTGGTGTATAGCGAGAATAGGAGAGGGCCTAGAACTGAGCCCTGGGGGACACCAGTGGTGAGAGCACGTGGTGCGGAGACAGCTTCTCGCCACGCCACTTGGTAGGAGCGACCGGTCAGGTAGGACGCAATCCAAGAGTGAGCCGTGCCGGAGATGCCCAGCTCGGAGAGGGTGGAGAGGAGGATCTGATGGTTCACAGTATCAAAGGCAGCAGACATGTCTAGAAGGACAAGAGCAGAGGAGAGAGAGTTTGCTTTAGCAGTGCGGAGAGCCTCCGTGACACAGAGAAGAGCAGTCTCAGTTGAATGACCAGTCTTGAAACCTGACTGGTTTGGATCAAGAAGGTCATTCTGAGAGAGATAGCAAGAGAGTTGGCTAAAGACGGCACGCTCAATAGTTTTGGAAAGAAAAGAAAGAAGAGATACTGGTCTGTAATTGTTGACATCAGAGGGATCGAGTGTTGGTTTTTTGAGAAGGGGTGCAACTCTTGCTCTCTTGAAGACGGAAGGGACATAGCCAGCGGTCAAGGATGAGTTGATCAGCGAGATGAAGTAGGGGAGAAGGTCACCGGAGATGGTCTGGAGAAGAGAGGAGGGGATAGGGTCAAGCGGGCAGGTTGTTGGGCGGCCTGCAGTCACAAGTCGCAAGATTTTATCTGGTGAGAGAGGGGAGAAAGAAGTCAAAGCATAGGGTAGGGCAGTGTGAGCAGGACCAGCAGTGTCATTTGACTTAACAAACGAGGATCGGATGTCGTCAACCTTCTTTTCAAAGTGGTTGACGAAGTCATCCACAGAGAGGGAGGAGGGGGGAGGGGGTAGGAGGATTCAGCAGGGAGGAGAATGTGGCAAAGAGCTTCCTAGGGTTAGAGGCAGATGCTTGGAATTTAGAGTGGTAGAAAGTGGCCTTAGCAGCAGAAACATATGAAGAAAATGTAGAGAGGAGGGAGTGAAAATAGTCTAGTTTTCTTCCATTTCCGCTCAGCTGCCCGGAGCTCTGTTCTGTGAGCGCGCAATGAGTCATCAAGCCACGGAGCTGGAGGGGAGGACCGAGCCGGCCGGGAGGATAGGGGACATAGAGAGTCAAAGGATGCAGAAAGGGAGGAGAGGAGGGTTGAGGAGGCAGAATCAGGAGATTGGAGGGAGAAGGATTGAGCAGAGGGAAGAGATGATAGGATGGAAGAGGAGAGAGTAGCGGGAGAGAGAGAGCGAAGGTTGCGGCGGCGCATTACCATCTGTGTAGGGGCAGAGTGAGTAGTGTTGGAGGAGAGCGAGAGTGAAAAGGATACAAAGTAGTGGTCGGAGACATGGAGGGGAGTTGCAGTGAGATTAGTAGAAGAACAGCATCTAGTAAAGATGAGGTCAAGCGTATTGCCTGCCTTGTGAGTAGGGGGGACGGTGAGAGGGTGAGGTCAAAAGAGGAGAGGAGTGGAAAGAAGGAGGCAGAGAGAAATGAGTCAAATGTAGACGTAGGGAGGTTGAAATCCCCCAGAACTGTGAGGGGTGAGCCATCCTCAGGAAAGGAACTTATCAAGGCGTCAAGCTCATTGATGAACTCTCCAAGGGAACCTGGAGGGCGATAGATGACAAGGATATTAAGCTTAAATGGGCTAGTGACTGTGACAGCATGGAATTCAAATGAGGAGATGAGGATTCCTGTGCCACCACCCCGCTGACCAGATGCTCTCGGGGTATGCGAGAACACATGGTCAGACGAGGAGAGAGCAGTAGGAGTAGCAGTGTTTTCAGTGGTAATCCATGTTTCCGTCAGCGCCAAGAAGTCGAGGGACTGGAGGGTAGCATAGGCTGGGATGAACTCTGCCTTATTGGCAGCAGAACGGCAGTTCCAGAGGCTGCCTGAGACCTGGAACTCCAGGTGGGTGGTGCGTGCAGGGACCACCAGGTTAGAGAGGCAGCAGCCACGCGGTGTGAGGCGTTTGTGTAGCCTGTGCGGAGAGGAGAGAACAGGGATAGGCAGAGGCATAGTTGACAGGCTGCAGCAAATGGCTACAATAATGCAGAGGAGATCGGAATGAAATGAACTAAACATCTGGGAAAGGAGAGAGCGGGGCCTCCCTCACCACAACTCCCAAATATAACCCTCCCAACTTCCACCTCAGAAACTATAATTGTTTCACTGAAACACCCGAATATAACTCTCCCAACTTCCACTTTAGACATTATAATTGTTGTAAACTACAGCGGTTCAATGTTTCTAGGAATAGACTGTAACTTACTTTATTCAGCTAGCTAACTTGGTACAGTATTCTTCCATGAAAACCGCCCAGGGCACCGTATCCTATGATGCCATAGCTAACTAGCATGCTAGCATCCAATTACACACGGTTTAGCACCAATACTTGGTTATAACAAACTACCAATAGTGTCATAACACACTAAACAGATCATTTGTGTCCGTGTCTAGTTCCTTCATAACGCAGCAATAATTAAACGTTGGCTAGCTAGCACAAAGTCAGTCATGCTAGCTACACAAGTGGACTACACATCTCGAATATTCAGAAAGGGAAGCTTTATGTTGCAAAATTCTCATTGACTAAAATTATATTGTATTTAGCTGCTACAGTACTGCTAGCTGGTAGTGTTGGCTAGCTAGCAATGGCTGTTGTGTTGACTTTGTTTGAAAAACGGCGTCGCTGCGAACAAATGTAGCTGGCTAAAATGATATTGTATTTAGTTGCTACAGTACTGCTAGCTGGTAGTGTTGGCTAGCTAGCAATGGCTGCTGTGTTGACTTTGTTTGAAAAACGGCGTCGCTGCGAACGAATGTAGCTGGCTAAAATTATATTGTATTTAGTTGCTACAGTACTGCTAGCTGGTAGCGTTGCTAGCTAGCAATGGCTGCGGTGTTGACTTTGTTTGAAAAACGGCGTCGCTGCGATCGAATGTAGCTGGCTAAAAGGATATTGTATTTAGTTGCTACAGTACTGCTAGCTGGTAGTGTTGGCTAGCTAGCAATGGCTGCGGTGTTGACTTTGTTTGAAAAATGGCGTCGCTGCGAACGAATGTAGCTGGCTAGCTAACCTCGATAGTTTCTCTATACTACACCTTTATCTGTGTAATGCATGGACAGGGAATGGGGCGTCGACAGGAATAAGGGGAATTCCTAGCTTTAAACAAAAATTACGATCAACAAAATTCCCAGCTGCGCCTGAATCTACTAGCGCCTTATGCTGGGAATGAGGTGCAACCTGTGGAAAATGTACAGGTATACAGACGTGCACAACAGAGAGCTCTGGGTAAGTGGGACGCCTACTCACCTGGAATGACTCCCCAGTCCGTGGCCTGTTGTCCTCTCCCCTAGGAGACCCTCCCCAGCACCTAGCCGCAGTGTGCCCTCCACTGCCACAGTTGGTGCAGGGGACAGCCCCCCTCGGGCTCCTCCTCCTCCTCTCTCTAGCGCCAGCACCTCCGAGCTCCATAGGGCTCGGCTCGGAGGTGCTGGAGGGTGGAATGGATGACCCCCACTCGGAACGTCCGCGGGTGGCCAGCAGGGTGTCCAGCCGGATGGACATGTCCACCAGCTGGTCGAAGGTGAGGTGGGTATCCCTGCAGGCCAGCTCTCGACGGACGTCCTCCCGTAGACTACATCGGTAGTGGTCGATGAGGGCCCGCTCATTCCACCCTGCATCCGCCGCTAGAGTCCGGAACTCCAGGGCGAACTCCTGTGCGCTCCTCTTCCCCTGTCGGAGGTAGAATAGACGCTCCCCCGCCGCTTTCCCCTCAGGTGGATGGTCGAACACGGCCCTGAAGCGGCGAGAGAACTCTGCGCAGGTGATAGTAGCAGCGTCTATCCTCCTCCATTCGGCGTTGGCCCACTCCAACGCCTTGCCGGTGAGACAGGAGATGAGGGCGGAGACGCTCTCGTGTCCCGAGGGCGCCGGGTGTACGGTGGCCAGGTAGAGTTCCACCTGCAGGAGGAACCCCTGACACCCGGCAGCGGTGCCATCATACGCCCTCGGGAGCGAGAGCCGAATCCCACTGGGTTCCGGAGCACCGATGGGATGACTGTCAGATGGTGATGGTAGGGTAGGCGGAGGCGTGGGTACCCCTCTGGTCTCCCATCGGTGCAGAGTGTTAATGACGTCCTGCAGGGCAGTCCCGAGTTGATGGATCCGATCGTCCTGCCCGCGGACGCGCTCCTCCAAGGACTCGGGTGCTGCTGCTGCTCCTGCTGACTCCATATGGTGTGTTATTCTGTCAGAAAGTGGCTGATGTGGATGTGGTGGAGGAGTCACACGCAGGACACAGAAGCTAAGTCCAACCGACTTTACTGAACAGGGAGGAGGCGAACTATGCGCAACAATGCGCAAAACACAAAATATCCAAGGCGCACGAAACACACAGTGCGACGACCGGAATATACAAACTATAATGACGAGCCGCACCAGTAGACAGGTGCACAATAACACACAACACATGACTAACAAAACGAGAAACTTATAGGAGACATAATCAACCAAAAAGGAAACAGGTGTACACAAAAAGACAAAACCAAACAAACATCGAAAACATCAAACGGTGATAGCTAGTACTCCGGGGACGACGACCGCCGAAGCCTGCCCGAGCAAGGAGGAGGAGCAGCCTCGGCCAAAACCGTGACAGCTTCCCAAAAAGGCATAGGCATACGCACTACTTTTTTAAAGAAGCTAGTGATCCTCTGTGGTTAAGTCATGCTCTCTGGTGAAGTGTTTTGAATTATTGTATATACAGTAAATATATAATTTTGGCAAATGTATTTAAATGTATTTTATGTCACGCCTGCTCCCGCTCCTCCTCCCTGGCGCTCGAGGGCGCCAGGGCTGCCCATCATTATGCACACCTGTCACCATCGTTACGCGCATCTGCGCTTCATTGGACTCACCTGGACTTTATCACTGTTTAATTGTGGATGTCGGATCACCACCTCAAGCTGAACCTCGGCAAGACGGAGCTGCTCTTCCTCCCGGGGAAGGATTGCCCGCTCCATGATCTCGCCATCACGGTTGACAACTCCATTGTGTCCTCCTCTCGGAGTGCAAAGAATCTTGGCGTGATCCTGGACAACACACTGTCGTTCTCCGCTAACATCAAAGTGGTGACCCGATCCTGCAGGTTCATGCTCTACAACATTCGCAGAGTACGACCCTACCTTACACAGAAAGCTGCACAGGTCCTAATCCAGGCACTTGTCATCTCCCGTCTGGATTTTGCAACTCGCTGTTGGCCGGGCTCCCTGCCTGTGCCATTAAACCCCTACAACTTATCTAGAACGCTGCAGCCCGTCTGGTGTTCAACCTTCCCAAGTTCTCTCATGTCACCCCGCTCCTCCGCACACTCCACTGGCTTCCAGTTGAAGCTCGCATCTACTAAAAAAAACATGGTGCTTGCCTACGGAGCTGTGAGGGGAACGGCACCTCCTTACCTTCAGGCTCTGATCAGACCCTACAACCAAACGAGGGCACTACATTCATCCACCTCTGGCCTGCTGGCCCCCCTACCTCTACGGAAGCCCAGTCAAAGCTATTCGCTGCTCTGGCACCCCAATGGTGGAACAAGCTCCCCCACGACGCCAGGACAGCGGAGTCACTGACCACCTTCCGGAGACACTTGAAACCCTACCTCTTTAAGGAATACCTGGAATAGTATAACAGCATTTCTTCTACACCCCCACTCCCCCAGTGGTGGTTGTCCCACTGGCTATCGTAAGTTGAATGCACCAATTTGTAAGTCGCTCTGGATAAGAGCTTCTGCTAAATGACTTAAATGTAAACGTAATTACCTCCCCTATATCTGTCTGTTCCTCAGTTGTGATCACAGTGTCAGCATTAATGTTGTTTCGTTTCCATTGTCTGTGTTTTGTTCCTGTCTGTTTTTTCATTAAATGTTCACTCCCTGTACTTGCTTCTCATCTCCAAGCGTCTGTCCTCACAGAATGCAGACACCAAAATCAGAAGCATCAGGGAGTTTTAGTTTGTTTTTAGTTTGGGTTGGTGACGTCGGGTCTGGGTGCCGCTGCCGAAGGAACCGGGGATGCCTCGGCTTGCTCGTCAGGCTTCCATGCCTTAGCTGGCTCGAGAGGTTTTCTTGCCTCGGTTGGCTCGGCAGGCTCCCATCCCACGTCATGCCTCAGCCGGCTTGTTGGGATTCTACGCCTCAGCCGGCTCGTCGGGATCCCATGCCTCAACCGGCTCGTCGGGATCCCATGCCTCAGCCGGCTCGTCGGGATCCCACACCTCGGCTGGCCCGTCAGGCTCGACAGGTTCCCGCGCCTCGGTCGGCTCGTCCGGCTCAAATGCCTCGGCCAGCACGTCAGGCTCGTCAGGCTCTCCTGCTCCCGCTCCGCTCGAGGGCGCCAGGCTGCCCATCATTATGCACACCTGTCACCATCGTTACACGCACCTGTGCTTCATTGGACTCAGCTGGACTTTATCACTGTTTAATTAGCTCTTCTATATCTGTCTGTTCCTCAGTTGTGATCCCTGTGTCAGCATTAATGTTGTCCAGACGCTGTCGGTGTTTTGTTCCTGTCTGTTTTTTCATAGAATGTTCACTCCCTGTACTTGCTTCTCATCTCCAAGCGTCTGTCCTTACACTTTAACCTATTCAAAAAAGTTACCTTCGAATTGTGTACCGCCAACTTTCCTTCACTTCCCATTGGCTGAAACTATCTCACCGAAGAAAGCTTCTGAGCGAGCAAAACAGTGCCCCTCTGTCTTACTATATGTAGTCCATGTATCTGATGCTGTCTGGTCAAAAATAGTATGACACACCATACTCTTTTTGACCAGACAGCATAAGATACACGGGCTACACATACTGAGAAAGAGGGGGGCTGTTTCGCTCGCTCGGATGCTTTATCTGACATTGATGCGTCTTTCTGTCGGCGTGCATCCCGGTCAAATAAATGATCAATATTGTATTTAGACGGGCAAGGTGGTAGGACAGGGCGTGCCTTGGCCCCTAAACCCCACCCATAACACCGGCCCTGAGATCAGCTAATAAATAACAGGGAGATGAAAAGTGGAAATAGTTTAAATATCAAGGTACTGTATCTTAACGGTGACCAGCTCTGTTTAAAAAAAATCCATATCTACTCTCATACCGTTTGTTAATCACACATTCTCTACCAAAGCTCTCGTATATGGGCAGCAATTACAAGACAGCACAGAGAAGCAGGGGGAAATGTTATAGGGGTATTTCGACATATATAGGAATGCTCAACTCTGTTCTCTTATATTGAGGCGGAGTTGAGTATTGATAACTGGTCGCACGCTTTGCTCGCAAGAACATTTTGTCACCATCAGTCGATACTTGTAAAAATGACAATACTGAATACGCTTACCTATGTTTGTCCTGTACAACCCCTTCCGCTGAGTGCTGAAATTCATACTTTTAATAACCTTTATTAAATACAACCACTGACTTTTTCCTCATTTGCATTGCTCAACTCAGCGTGAACACACTTATAATAAATACAAATAAATACAACATTTTGTCGATTTATGTTGTCTAAATTGCTGCTGGGTAATTTGTTCGTAGGCGTCAAATTGAGCGTATACTGCGCAGGTTCACTGAGTTGCTAACCACCGGTCTAGTTTTTTTCTAAAGCAGCTATGATGTGTAGATCTGAAGCAGGTGCTACCTCAGATTGTGAGCCCAGAGAATGTAGTGAAAGAGGCAAGTAGTACCTGTAGGTGGCCACGGAGAGGGGCAAGAGCGCTATAAACCCATACTGTTTTAGTGTTGATCAGATTATCAAAAGTAAAGGGTTTCTATACCTGGTGACTGAGTAATCCTAACTGAAGTAGCATTTACTCAACTGCAAGATTTAAGTAATAATATTAATTCATGTTATTATTTATATCCATAAAATAACAATTGAAACCCATAAAAATAAACCATGAAACGGATGGGCCATAAACGTAAATCAACATACATTTTGTTAATTTACTTTATTTAAAACACTTTTTCTGAATTTGGGTAACATTATCTGCCAATTTAACACACACCCAAACACACACACACACACACACACTGGAAATTAGCTCATTTTTTTTATAAATATTTGAATAGCAAAAAACTATTATTCAATAAAAAGCATCTTGGAAACTATTTATAATGGTGTATTGTGATTAAATGAAGTAATACTAGCTTGGTACAGATACTCAAATTTGAACCTCCAGTCCACTTCTAATTTTACTTTTTACATGATAGTAACTTGGTGCCCCTGGTCTAAATCACTCCCGGAATAA
Source organism: Coregonus clupeaformis (assembly GCF_020615455.1). Taxonomy (NCBI): domain Eukaryota; kingdom Metazoa; phylum Chordata; class Actinopteri; order Salmoniformes; family Salmonidae; genus Coregonus; species Coregonus clupeaformis. The sequence continues at coordinate 56,841,962 of NC_059215.1, forward strand.
AAGGCAAGATTGAAAATCAGCAGTGGTACAGGAAATGAGTATCCTCAAAAAGAGTAAGTCCAAGTGGAGGCAGCGGTGGAAAGGGTGAAGCATTGAGAGTGGGGGAAAAGGGGGGCAGCAGGGAAGCATTGGCACGTATTCATGGATGCAGTGGCAGAGGAGCCTTGAAGGGCCGACAGGGCAGGAGATTCTGTGCTGATCCAGTTGAGGGCATGTCACAGGAAGGGTGGGCCCAAGAACATCACTGTCTTAGGAGGGGGAATTTGTGAACAACAGAGTGACATTCCCTCAAATTGATGCCCTCCTACGGACTGACGAGGACTTCAGAGAAATTGCAGATGAAGGGCATCATCTCGGGCCTTCACCTCTGGTCGAAAGGTCTTTGGGCATGGTCAGTGGGTTCCCATTAGACTACATGCATCTTGTCTACCTGGGTGTCATGAGGCAACCACTGGCCTGCAGGCTCTCGGGATTTCAGGTGAGGACACTCACTGAAAAACTCCTTAAGATCAGGACAAGTGTGGCAGTGGAGTTTACACGAAGGCAGAGGTCCCTAAAGGAGCTAGACCAATGAAAAGCATACACATTTCGACAGTTCTTGCTCTTTACCGGTCCTGTGCTCCTTAAAGACCTCCTACATACCGCAGTGTACCAGCACTTTTTGCTTCTCTTTGTTGGAGTGTTCATCCTGTCGAACAAGGCACTGCTTGAGGAGTACACAGACTATGGGAACGAGGCTCTTGTGTTGTTTGTTCAGCACTTTGTGGAGCTGTATGGCATGATGTCCCTCTCTTATAATGTCCACAACCTTGTGCATCTTGCACAAGACGTCAGGGTGCATGGGGACCTGGACTCCTTCAGTGCCTTCAGGTATGAAAATGTTTTGCAAAAGTTAAAGAAGCTTGTGAGAAAACCAGAATCTCCCTGTAGTCAGGTTGTAAAGAGGCTTTCAGAGGAAGTGGATGTGAAAGTGTCTGCACTCACTTCTGTCATCATGAAGTGCTTTGAGAGACTAGTCAAGGATCAAATCACCTCCACCTTACCTGTCACCCTAGACCCACTTCAATTTGCATACCGCCCCAATAGGTCCACAGATGATGCAATTGCCATCACACTGCACAATCCCATCTGGACAAGAGGAAAACCTATGGAAGAATGCTGTTCATTGACTATAGCTCAGCATTCAACACCATAGTACCCTCCAAGCACATCAAGCTTGAGGCCCTGGGTCTCAACCCCGCCCTGTGCAATTGGGTCTTGGAATTCCTGACGGGCCACTCCCCAGGTGCTGAAGGTACGAAACAAAATCTCCACTTCGCTGATCCTCAACACTGGGGCCCCACAAGGGTGTGTGCTCAGCCCCCTCTTGTACTCCCTGTTCACCCATGACTGCGTAGCCATGCACGCCTCCAACTCAATCATCAAGTTTGCAGACTACACAACAGTAGTAGGCTTGATTACCAACAACGATGAGACAGCCTACAGGGAGGAGGTGAGGACTCTCGGAGTGTGGTGTCAAGAAAATACCCTCTCACTCAACATCAACAAAACAAAAGGAGATGATTGTGAACTTCAGGAAACAGCAGAGGGAGTACCCCCCTATCCACATTGATGGGACAGCAGTGGAGAAGGTGGAAAGTTTTAAGTTCCTCGGCGTACATCTCACTGACAAACTGTGAAGAAGGTGCAACAGCGTCTCTTCAACCTCAGGAGGCTGAAGAAATTTGGCCTGTCACCTAAAACCCTCACAAACTTTTACAAATGCACAATTGAGAGCATCCTGTCGGGCTGTATCACCGTCTGGTACGGCAAATGCACCGCCCACAACCGCAGGGCTCTCCAGAGGGTGGTGCAGTCTGCACAACGCATCACTGGGGGCAAACTACCTGCCCTCCAGGACATCTACAGCACCCGATGTCACAGGAAGGACAAAAAGATAATCAAGGACAACTACCACCCGAGCCACTATCATCCAGAAGGCGAGGTCAGTACAGGTGCATCAAAGCTGGGACCGAGAGACTGAAGAAAAGCTTTTATCTCAAGGCCATCAGACTGTTAAACAGCCAACACTAGCACAGATGCGCTGCTGCCTACATACAGACTTAAAAAATCACTGGCCACTTTAATAAATGGAACACTAGTCACTTTAATAATGCCACTTTAATAATGTTTACATATCTTGCATTACTCGTCTCATATGTATATACTGTATTCTATACTATCGTAAAAATGTTTACATATCTTGCATTACCCATCTCATATGTACAGTATATACTGTATTCTATACTTTCTATTGCATCTTAGCCTATGCCGCTCTGACAATGACATTGCTCATCCATATATTTATATATTCTTATTGCATTCCTTTACTTAGATTTGTGTGTATTAGATATGTTGTGGAACTGTTAGATATTACTTGCTAGATATTACTGCACTGCCGGAACTAGAAGCACAAGTATTTCGCTACACTCGCAATAACATCTGCTAACCATGTGTATGTGACAATACATTTGATTTGATTTGATTTGAAAGTGCGGCGAGTGGAAAGTTTGGGTGCATGGAGAGAGCACACATCGGGGCCTCTGCCACCATCTTTTCATTGTGCACGACAGTACCATCTTGATGTCCTCCCGTAAGCCTCTCCCGAAGGCCGTGCGCAGAGTACACTCATTCCAGCCGGAAGACGCCGCCACTGTGCGAAAGCTCAGAGCGTACTCGGACGCGGGCCCCTCTCGAGTACGCGGGCCCCTCTCTGTGTTGTAGATGGAGGAGACAATCACCCCCGTCCTTTCCCTCCGTGGGATGATCAAACACCGCCCTGAACCTAGCGAGGAAGGTGGGGTAGGGAAGTGCCACTGCCTCCTCTCCTTCCCAGACTGCCATGGCCCAATCGAGCGCCTTTCCTTTAAGAAGCGAAACCACCAGCGCTATCCTGGCTTGGTCTGATGGATATGCCCCAGGCTGACGCGCCAGATAAAGGGAAACCTGTAGCAGGAAGCCGCTACATTTAGTAGTTTTACCGTCATAGCATTCCGGTAGGGCGAGGGTTCCCGCAGGAGTGGGTGATAGCACGGGAACAGGTGGATTGGGGGCACTCACCGCTTCCTGAGGTGGAACCGGAGCGCTGGGCAGATTATGCAGAGTTTGGAGCACTTCCTGCATGGCGGTGTTCAACTGGGCAAGCTGCTGCTGGTGCTGGTCGAGGCAATGGGAATCTCCTGCTGCATCCATTTTCGTTTGGTGTGTGATTCTGTGACGAGTACTGAGTATACGGAGAGGCAGGACGCAGACGCAGGAATTAACAAGGTCAAGGTTTACTTAACAATGATAAAGAGAAATAACAAAGAAAGAGTCAACGACACGAAGCTAAACAATCACACACAACATCATACAGAACAGCCCTGGGCTAAATAGGGGTGGTGATGAGATGCAGGTGCACTGGAGGTGATTAGGGTGCATTGGGTTTCCATTCCGGTGTTGCCGAGGTGGTGCGCTCAGACCAGTTGCTCAGTAGACCAACGGGAGGAGACGTGACAAAGATGCAATACGTCTAAAATTGCAGCTAGGTTAGTCAGGGGCTAGGTCCCATTCCCTGTTTCTTCTAGGCTCTCAGCTCTCAGCTCATTAGCTATCTAGCTAATTCTGCACCAATGCAATGTGCAATGTTAGGCTAGCTATGTAAACACTCCAAAACCAGACTGCAACAGAAAACCTGCAGACACTGTGGGTCTCCAGGACCAGGACTGAAGAATAATGTTCTAATCTATCTGTTGTTGAATCTCTCTAGCTGTCTAACTCTTCTCTCTCCAAAGCCACAGGTATCACCACCCGGTCTGATAATGGTCCTACTCGAGATGCCAACAACCCAGTGGACAACCGTCATGCTCCACCTGGGCAGAGGACGGTGGGGGACAAGATGAAGACGAACCAGGAAAACGATGAAGAGGATTCGAACGACACCAACTATGAATAGGTGCTTGTTTATACATAACACCCAAGGACAAGCTCAGACAAAGCTCAGCTCACAACGTATTGTAACATATATCTCTCTCCTCTGTCTCTCAGTTCAACAGCTATGCTGGCAGTCTGTCTCCAGTGGGCCCTATGAGAAAGACGACGAGGACGCTACTCTGGACGAGGATGGATGAACGATGTAAGGAGAGGAGGTGAGAGAAGACAGACGTGTTCATTAGTGTCTAGTTTTGTGTGTGTTGTTGCTCCTGAGGGCTGTGCGTGTGTGTTACTACTGCTCTGTTGTGTTAACCCTGCCTGTCCTGTGTGGACCCCAGGGAGCTGAGGGAGAAGGATGAGATGAAGAAGTACCGTATGGAGCACCCCAAGGTCCAGCAGCAGTTCTCTGACCTCAAGGTTGGTCACTGTGTTTCCATGGCCACAGAGTCAACTCTCCTCTACTCTCTCCGAGCAGTCCTAACTTTAAATCTGCCAAAAACACATTTTCCATCTCTTAATGGACTTCTCTCTCTCTCTCTCTCTCAATTCAATTCAATTCAATTCAATAGACTTTATTGACATGGCAAGTAAAATTACTTACATTGTCAAAGTATACATATAACAAAAATGGTGGGACCAACAGCAATAATAATAGTAGTAGTGGAAATGGGACTACCATTAACAGCAACTACAACAACAATATTAATGAGAATAACAATACATTAAAGCAATAGTAGTCGACCAATCTCAACATGACTGAGAAGACACATTACCTGCTATGAAAGCCAAAACAAAACAGGAAATATTATTGACATTACATTACACTTTTCACTGGCTGTCCCTCAGGTTGTGGCAGGAGGACACATATTTGGCTGCCAAAATTGCACATTTTGGCTTTTCACCCAATGAATATTTGATTTTTTCTTCCTCTTTTATAGTTTCAAATTCTTTGTACTGAATGATAATTTTGGGAAAGAAAGATTCTCTTAGGTCTGAGTATTTGTCACAGTGTAGTAGGAAATGCAGCTCTGTCTCTACCTCTCCCCGGGGGCAGAGTGAGCACAGCCTGTACTCTCTGGGCAGCCAGGTTTGCCTGTGACGACCGGTCTCTATAGCTAGACTGTGCTCACTGAGTCTGTACCTAGTCAGTGTTTTTCTCAGTTTTCTATCAGTCACAGTGGTCAGATAGTCTGCCACCATGTACTGTCTGTTTAGAGCCAAATAGCATTGAAGTTTACTTTGATTTTTTGTGGTGTCTTTCCAACAGGTGATATATTTTTCTTTTTGCTTTGTGATGATTTGGTTGGGCCATATTTTCTGAGTGCTGTCCTGAGGCTCTATGAGGTTGGTTTTGGTTAGTGAACTGAGCCTCAGAACCAGCTGGCTGAGGGGACTCTTCTCTTGTTTCATCTCTTGACATAGTAGAGCTGTGTGATGGAATGTTTTGGGGTCACTTGTTTTTAGATGGTTGTAAAATTTGATGGCTCTTTTTTCTATTCGAATAAGGAGGGGGTATTGGCCCAATTCTGCTCTACATGCGTTATTTGGAGTTTTTCTTTGCACTTGCAATACAGTCTTGCAAAACTCTGCATGCAGTATTTCGATTGGATGTTTGTCCCATTTGGTATATTCAGTATTAGAGAGCGGACCCCATACTTCGCTGCCATAGAGAGCAATTGGTTCTATAACTGATTGGAACATTTTGAGCCAGATTCTAATTGGAATTTCGATTTTAATATTCCTTTTAATGGCATAGAATGCTCTTCTTGCTTTGTCTCTCAGCTCATTCACAGCCATGTGAAAGCTACCTGTGTTGCTGATATTTAGTCCTAGATATGTGTAATTTTTGGTGTGTTCTAATAGAACTGTGTCCAAATAGAATTTATATTTGTCATCCTGATTTCCGGACCTTTTTTGGAATATCATTATATTAGTTTTTTTTAGATTAACGGTCAGGGCCCAGGTCTGACAGAATCTGTGCAGATGATCTAGATGCTGCTGTAACCCCTCCTTAGTAGGAGACAGTAGCACCAGGTCATCTGCGTACAGCAGACACTTGATTTCAGTGTTGTGTAGGGTGAGACAAGGTGCTGCCGATTCTTCTAATGTTTTTGCCAATTCGTTAATGTAGATGTTAAATAGTGTTGGACTTATTGGGCAGCCCTGTTTCACTCCACGTCCCTGAGAGAAGAAGTCTGTTTGCTTGTTGCCGATTTTAATCGCACATTTGTTTTTAGTGTACATTGATTTAATAACATCATATGTTTCTCTCTCTCTCTCTCTCTCTCTCTCTCTCTCTCTCTCTCTCTCTCTCTCTCACCCCCTCTCTCTCTCTCTCTCTCTCTCTCTCTCTCTCTCTCTCTCTCTCTCTCTCTCTCTCTCTCTCTCTCTCTCTCTCTCTCTCTCTCTCTCTCTCTCTCTCTCTCACACTGTAGAGGAAGCTGTCAGGAATGTCAAAGGAGGAGTGGCTAAGTATCCCAGAGGTTGGCGATGCCAGGAACAAGCTCCAGAGGAACCCTAGCGATGAGAAACTCACCCCTATACCAGACAGCTTCTTCTCCAAACACCTGACCACAGGAGTCAAGCACACCACCGTGGACCCACTGCAGGGGGTTAGTACACACACATACACACACATAAACACACACACACACACACACACACAAACACATTGGGTTTGGGCAAGATGGCCAAAATATCATATCACAATATTTTTCTCATTTTTGACAGCATGGTGGTATTTTACGGTGTTTAAATGTTCTGAATATTACAAGTTGAGTTATGAATGAATACAGTTTTTTATGATTGCTAAGACACTTTTAATGAAACTGGGCGTCCACTTGATCTCCATCATAACCTAATGAGTGTAACAGTATTATATATTTTGCAAAACTGTATTTAATTTCTCGTTGCCTTCATACACAAATGTTAAGCACATTTTTGCAAAACAGTAAACACAACTCTCTACAAAAGACGCAAAACTCAGTTAAGTAAATCATGACGAACAAAATAAAAACATTTGGTCACAGCTGATACAAATTACTCTCATGAATGTGAACATCTTCTGCACGTGTGCCAAACTTCTTTGCACAATTGTTCAAGCAGCAATCAGTCCTTATTCATGCATAAAAGAGGTCACCTCTGAGTTGCTGTTTGCAAGAATGGACCAAGTAAGAGGCAGAGGGCAAGGACAAGGACAAAGGAGAGGTAGAGGGGCCCATAGAGGAAGTTCAGCTCTCAGTTACAATGGAAAAAGATACAATTAGCCTTTGGTTTCTGGATATTCAGGCTCTTGAGTGACATTCTTTCTTCATTAGTCATCTTTGGTAAAAAAAAGAATACAGCCCATTCTGTGATAATGTGTTTACTTGCCTTTTATAGTGCATACTATAATTATAGTATCAACAAATGGCACAGACATATAAAAGAGGGTTAACCATGGTAGGGTATATTGATAGTTGGAGTTAGTATTTATTGGGCCATTGTGCAACGATTGATTGAAATAACTTTTCATTAGATAACAAGTTGTATGTTTTGATGGAGGTAGTTGATTTTGTGTCATGTATTTCATGTTTTGAGAGTCTTAATGCATTTTGCAAATGAATTGTGTCATTTTGGCCGACGTGGTTCAGTTTGGGGCTGTGTGTTAATTGTTTAGAAAAAGTTAATTCTGTTTGGACAAATGTGCTCAAGCAATCAAGAAACTGTAATGGTCTTTCTCCAATCTGATGGTATTATACTCAACCAAACTACGACAAAACTGACAGTGAAGTGGTCCAATTTGTAGAACTTTCCATTTATCAAAATACCTTTATAGATTGTATTGTAAAAACCATACGGGTATGTGGGCCCATACCGGTATATCGGTATTCACGATATATCGCCCAGCCCTAACACAAATACTCTCTGTCTCTCTCACACAGTTTTGTCACATGTTGCAGTTTCATTATGTGCCAGTAGGAGCCAGCTTCTACCACTGAAACATTCTCCATATCCTCCCCATGCCAAAAAGTCAAGCCTATTGTTTTTTATCCATCCACATATTTCTTTCTTACAGTTGAACCTCCCAGGTGGTCTGGAAAGCCCATACCCCGGGGGCATGACCCCTAGCCTGATGACCCCTGGGACAGGAGAGCTGGACATGAGGAAGATTGGCCAGGAACACACTGATGGACATGAGGTTCAGCCAGGTAACACACCACTTAGGCCTACTGACTTAAAATATTGTGTCTAGTTTGACTGTTATGCACCAACCTAAATGCTATGGAAGGGACTGGTCAGATGCTATCAAATGCTATCAGATGGTATCAAAAGTTTCCAGTAAGCATGTTATGCCAGTACCACTTTTCCTGGTATGTGCTGATCTCCTCTCCTCCATCTCTCCCCTCTCAGGTGTCTGACTCAGTGAGTGGACAGACGGTGGTGGATCCTAAAGGTTACCTCACTGACCTCAACTCTATGATCCCCACACGGAGGAGACATCAGGTGAGTAGCCCCAGGGCTGGCCTGACTACCCTGCATTAGATTATCAGTCTAGGCCTCTCTGTCTGTAACCTGCACAGTACTTATGATATACTGTACCTCAAATTGCTTTACCTCATTGGTGATGACGATTGATTGATATGACTGCTAGGCTCCAGATTCAAGTAGAATTTGGCATCAAAACCGTCCACTAGAGGCAAAAATAAATGTTCCTTACATTTTACCCCCATGTGGGCAAGCCCCTTAGCAATTTGAGTTTCAGCCAATTAGCTTCAGCCCCTCGCCATTTGAGTGACTGCTAGCTAGATGCAGACATAGCAGAGCGAGAGATCAATGACGTGATGCACATATATGCACAAAATATGCAATTTTCAGGGACCACTTTTGGCTCGTGAGCACTACTTTCAGAAGTACTGGCTAAAAAGTATACAAATGTACCAGATAATCTCTTAACCCTTAACATAACCCAGTCTGAATAAATGCTTTACAACCGTAGAGTTGTTTCTGTGTGCCTAAAACTTCTGGAGCTCATGAGGGAGCTGTGTGCCTAAATACAGGACGTCGCCATTAGGGTCAACAGTGTATTGTATGCTTGGGTTTTGCTAGGGCATTGTGGATGGGGATGGCTGATGGGCGTAAGCCATGAGCTCCGGCTCCGAGGATTTGTGTGTTCAATCCCAGTAATAGGCACTTGTTTTTGCAACTTCTAAATTTGACGTTTGGAGAAAGGTGGAAAAACGTCTAATTCTGCAGTGAGACTGAGAGCTTATTGTCTGCTATTGAGCTTGGACTATTGATAGAAGGAAAGGAAGACTGAGAGAAGAGGGAAATAAATAGTTAAACAGACCAACGCTCCAGTTCAATTCGTTTCTTATCCCAAATGACACTTCTAGTTATGACACACCCCTATTTACACCCCGTCATGGTGTCAGTGGCTTGGGAGCCCTGCTCCATTACACAAGAACGCACACACACAAACAGTGGTGTTCCCAGCAGCATACCTCTGTGACAGAGATGGATGTTGTGCTTCCTATGAAAGTGTTAGCAGCCTACATGTCTGGGCTGCCCTCTGTCTGTATTTCACCAGAGAAAGAAAAAAGCCTTCTGTGTTTCTCCATCACGGTGTGCCTCTCCAGACTATGAGGCAATGTGTTGATATTAGCATGATAATTGCCATGATTACATTATGAAATCAAGTGTTTTTGCAGTGATGTGAGTCAAGTCAAGCACAGGGCTGCAGAGCTGAATCAAACACTGGCTTGATCATGGTACACAGTGTGTGTGTGTAACCCCATCTCTATATCTGTCCAACAGCTCTGGAGAATGTATCTAAGTCTGTGCGTCTGTGGAAGACTGCTGTAGAGCTCGAGGAGCCAGAGGATGCCAGGATCATGCTGAGCAGATCTGTGGAGTGCTGTCCAACCAACGTGGAGGTACACACACCCACAGTTATATTGTGTAGTATTCTCATGAAGACCCAGTCTCATACAATTCTGTCTTCCCTCACCATCCTGCCCCCTCTTCCCCCTCCCTCTATCCCTGTGTAATTGTGGCTGGTGCGGTTGGATCGTATGAGAACGCTAGACGTGTCGTGAACAAGGACCAGGATGAACATCCCAATGGACTGTCACATCTGGATCACTGCCGCCAAGCTGGAGGAGGCCAAAGGGAACACTCAAATGGTGGAGAAGACCATCGACAGAGCCATCACATCACTCAGGGCCAACGGGGTCGAGATCAACAGAGAATAGTGGATACAGGTACGAGGGGTTGAGGGAGTGTATGTGTGTAGTGGTGAGAATCTAGAGCAGGAAACACAGGTGTGCGTCAAAGTGCTGTGTGACCCACTTCCAGCTCTTGGTATTTTTCTGTGACCCACTGAATAAACAAAACAGTCTCCTGCAGCCATAAACCAAAAGCTTTCCGCTGCAACCCAGCATTTTCTAAACTTCTAATCCAGTCTTATGTTGACAATTCTCTTCACCTTTTACCCAAATGTTTTCTGTGTTGCCCCTGACATCACTCTGTAAAAGGATACTACAGTCACTCCCTCTCTTCAGAGGTGCTGGCGTGAAAGAGTAATCTGCAGCACAAAACAAGCAGCGGTGGACTGCACTCAAACACTGCACAGTGTGTGTGTGTGTGTGTGTGTGTGTGTGTGTGTGTGTGTGTGTGTGTGTGTGTGTGTGTGTGTGTGTGTGTGTGTCAGTTGCTCACAAGGGTACTGCAGGTCAGTGACTGATGTCTTACAGAGCTCTGTGCAGTTCTGTGCAAATCACCTCAACCTCACTTGCACTTACTGTTTCGCAACCAGGACTTTGACCGCAATTATCTCTCAAATTCCTTTCCTTCTTTTATTTATTCTTCTTTTCCCTCTGGCCTTTCTTGGCTCTAAAGTAAAGTGGATGTACAGTGGCCCATCTACTGTTCTCTGACACAGGGATGGAAGTTACAGTATATTGGAGTGCACAGGGGGGAAATTTTGAGCACAGGGAGTTCGCACTGCAGAGCCAGATCAAACACTGGCTTGATCCATCTCATATGAGAAAAGATCATGTCATAATTCTCCCTCAGCACAGTTTATTTAAAGGTCTACCCACCAATAAATCAGAGATGATTTAAGATGTCCAGTTTAGGATCCCTGCTTGTGTTTTGTAAGAGGATGGGGGACATGATGTTGCCATATACAGTGGGGGAAAAAAGTATTTAGTCAGCCACCAATTGTGTAAGTTCTCCCACTTAAAAAGATGAGAGAGGCCTGTAATATGGCCAGTCTCCAGATCTCAACCCCATAGAACATCTTTGGAGGGAGTTGAAAGTCCGTGTTGCCCAGCGACAGCCCCAAAACATCACTGCTCTAGAGGAGATCTGCATGGAGGAATGGGCCAAAATCCCAGCAACAGTGTGTGAAAACCTTGTGAAGACTTACAGAAAACGTTTGACCTGTGTCATTGCCAACAAAGGGTATATAACAAAGTATTGAGACACTTTTGTTATTGACCAAATACTTATTTCCCACCATAATTTGCTAATAAATTCATTAAAAATCCTACAATGTGATTTTCTGGATTTTTTTTCTCTCAATTTGTCTGTCATAGTTGACGTGTACCTAAGATTAAAATTACAGGCCTCTCTCGTCTTTTTAAGTGGGAGAACTTGCACAATTGGTGGCTGACTAAGTACTTTTTTTCCCCACTGTAAATCACTCTGTAGTTTTATAGGCCTCTTCACTCAAGTGGCTTCACCATTCCACTGGCCTGCCTGACTGTGCAAGGCATGGGTCAAAAGTTCTCTCTCTCTCTCTCGTTCTCGCTCTCGCTCGCTCCCCCCCATGCTCAACAGTGAGCACTATTACCATCAAGTACTGCATGCTTGGGTTTTGCTAGGGCATTGTGGATGGGCGTAAGCCATGAGCTCCGGCTCCGAGGGTTTGTGTGTTCAATCCCAGTAATAGGCACTTGTTTTTGCAACTTCTAAATTTGACGTTTGGAGAAAGGTGGAAAAACATCTAATTCTGCAGTGAGACTGAGAGCTTATTGTCTGCTATTGAGCTTGGACTATTGATAGAAGGAAAGGAAGACTGAGAGAAGAGGAACATAACTCCTCCTTCTGCTCCTTCTCTCTATATTCCTCTCAACTCCCCCTCCCTCCTGGCCTTCCTTTCAACGTCCCCCATCCATTTCAAATGTTTCTCCCTCTTCTTCTCCCTCCCCTCCCTCAAGTCTTTTCATTTTCCCTCCCCTCCTCACCCCTCTCTGTCCCTCCTTCAAACCCTTCTTTAACACTCTCTCCCTCTTTCTGCCCCTCCCTCCTCGTCTCCAGTGTGCGGAGGAGTTTGACAAGGTAGGCAGCATGGCAGCGTGCCAGGCGGTGATCCGGGCGATAATTTGAATCGGCATCGAGGAAGACTGTATACACACCTGGATGGAGGGTGCAGAGAGCATAAGAATGACCTTTCACCTTTCATTCACCTGTGACCTCTCACTACCCCAGGCCCAAATATCCCAAATACCCAATACTCAGATGACTTTAGGAACATATGGTATATCCACAGTTTGATACATTATCTGTAATTCGTTTTTATTTCAATGTCTTCCACGGGGTGTTGGTGTGTGTTGTAGTGGAGTGTGTAACGTAACTGTTGTTGTGTTTCAGTGTGTGTCCCATGGGACGCTGGAGTGTGCCCTTGCCATCTATGCCCATGCCCTGCAGATGTTCCCCAGCAAAATGAGTGTGTGGCTCAAGGCAGTTTACTTCGAAAAGAACCACAGCGCCAGGTGTGTGTGTGTGTTGGAAACAGACTAAGTTGAATCAAATGACTTTGCCTATTGATTACTACATGCATTGTAAACCAGAGTATCTCGGAGTGGATATCTTCACTGTGGCAATTTGTTATTGGCAGGTGACTCAATAGAAGCCAATTAATTTGATTGGTCGCTTATCTAGGTGTCCGTCTTGTGTTAATGTATGGATAATAGTGATTATATACACCCTCTTAATGATCCCGTTTGCTTAGTTGTGATCAATCACTGTTTCAAAGCCTCTCTTATCTCTCATACTCTCTCAATTACTTACTAAATCTCTCACTCTTCCCCCTCTTCCGCACCTGGTTTATTCTCCCTCTATCTTTCCCCACATCTCCCTCTAACTCCCGCTTTTCTCTTTCGTTATCACCTCCTTTCTACCTCTCCATACTATCTAAATCCTCCCTCCCTCCCTCCTTGTTACCCCCCCATCTCAGTGAGTCTCTGGAGGCGCTGCTGCAGAGGGTGGTGGCTCACTGTCCCAAGGCTGAAGTCCTGTGGCTGATGGGGGCCAAGTCCAAGTGGCTGGCTGAGGACGTGCCTGCTGCCTGCAGCATTCTGGCTCTGGCCTTCCAGGTGAGAGAGGAACAATGAGCTTGCTAGAATGAGTAAACATGCTTATTCCAACGTTATCTTTCTTCATAACAATAGGGTACACATCAAAGTCCAAACCAAGATTTGGTACAAGTAAAACACCTTTCTCCCTTTGTGTCCAGGCTAACCCTAACAGTGAGGAGATATGTCTGGCTGCTGTGAAGCTGGAGTCTGAGAATAATGAATATGAGAGAGCCCGTCGGCTACTGGCGAAGGTCGTAGCAGTGCTCCTACTACCAGGGTGAGTGTGCTTGGGTGTGTGAGTGAGCGGACGGGAATGAGCGGGTGTGTGATGGAGGATATATAAGATGGTGTGTGCACGTTCACATGTGTGAGCGTTGACAGGGATTTGAGTTGAGTGATGAGGTTATAGCTGCTCCTCTGTATGTAGCTATAACCTTTAACTGTTAGCCTCAGCCAAGACTCCTCTACTGCTACAACGAGGTGAATCAGAGCGAGTCCGATAGTCATCCATCTTAATTTGCACAACATCAGTGGCGACGGCGGGTTAAAGAAGAGATTGAGGGCCCCAAGGGGATATTTAGCCTAGTCAGAATGGCCCAATGGGAGATAGATATAATATACAGTAAGCCTATAACCGCGCACACAGTTTCCTCAGTCATTTACTATAAAAGGTCAATTTCAATCTGGAAGCTGGTGGCTGTGCTAGGTGTGTAGGGGTTGACTCTCAGTCAGGCAGAACAGCAGGAATTGGTAAGGGTGAGATGGAGATGGACTTGACCTCAGATAGACTCTTGTTTTGGGAGGAAGTATTATATAAAGTTAATGGGGCGTTATACAATAGGAGTCTTCTCCATACATCCATGCCCAGGCTTGCTAGATTCACAACTAGATGGGAAACCACCATAGTGCTGTCTGTCACCGGGCAATCGATCAATGCCCTTGTTTGGCAAGAAAAGCCGAGGTTGACTGCTGTATTCAGCATATTATTTCCTTGCCAGACAAAGTAACAATGTGATGTTGTTGAATGTTGAAGGCAGAAACTGTCATGGATTGAGGCTATGCCTGAGGATGTTGGCACTGGCAGGCTTGAAACATTATATGAATTATGTTTTAAAAATGGCTGTCTGACATGTTGTCTTTATATTGGGAGGGAGGTAGCTCAGTTGGTAGAGCATGGCGTTTGCAACGCCAGGGTTGTGGGTTCGATTCCCACGGGGGGCTAGTATGAAAAAAATAAAAAAGAATAATGTATGCACTAACTGTAAGTCGCTCTGGATAAGAGCGTCTGGTAAATGTAAATGTAAATATTGCCTACTCCTGTCCCATAAATGTATTTGTTTGTTATTTCTTTGCATGCTTTTATTCAGATTGAAATGTTGTTACTGAGGATAGGAGTGTTCTAATGTAATGACTAAGATGAAAAGTGAATGTAAAGTGTGTGTTTGTCCCTATGAAGGTGTTTATGAAGTCAGTGAAGCCGGAGTGGGTGTTGGGGAACATCAAAGCGTATACCGAGGCTCTGAAACACTGAAGAGCAGTCTGAGCACAATGAGAAGGCCAGAGAGGCCTACAACCAGGGAGGGTTGAGGGCAGTGGAGGCTCGTCAGAGGAGGAAGGGGAGGACCATACAACATTTAAATAGTGAAACATCAATAAATATATAATTTATGGATAAAACTATACTAAATATATTCACGTCACCAAATACTTGATTTAAACACACTGTTGTGCAATGAAGGTCTACGGTAGCCTCAACAGCACTCTGTAGGGTAGTACCATGTTGTAGCTGGAGGACAGCAAGCTTCTGTCCTTCTCTGGGTACATTGACTTCAATACAAAACCTAGGAGGCTCATGGTTCTCACCCCCTTCCATAGACTTACACAGTAATTATGACAACTTCTGGAGGACGTCCTCCAACCTATCAGAGCTCTTGCGGCATGAACTGACATGTTGTCCACCCACTCAAAGGATCAGAGAATGAATCTAGTATTGAACGCATAAGCTACAGCTAGTTAGCACTACAGTGCATACAATGTGGTGAGTAGCTGACTCAAAGTGAGAGAAAGACAATAGTTTAACAGTTTTGAACAAATTAATTTCTTCAAAAATGAAGGAGAAGCGAGAGAGAGCTAGCTATATGAAAAACCATTTTTTACTTTCACTTACAGTGGGGGAAAAAAGTATTTAGTCAGCCACCAATTGTGCAAGTTCTCCCACTTAAAAAGATGAGAGAGGCCTGTAATTTTCATCATAGGTACACGTCAACTATGACAGACAAATTGAGGAAAAAAATTCCAGAAAATCACATTGTAGGATTTTTTATGAATTTATTTGCAAATTATGGTGGAAAATAAGTATTTGGTCAATAACAAAAGTTTCTCAATACTTTGTTATATACCCTTTGTTGGCAATGACACAGGTCAAACGTTTTCTGTAAGTCTTCACAAGGTTTTCACACACCGTTGCTGGTATTTTGGCCCATTCCTCCATGCAGATCTCCTCTAGAGCAGTAATGTTTTGGGGCTGTCGCTGGGCAACACGGACTTTCAACTCCCCTCCAAAGATTTTCTATGGGGTTGAGATCTGGAGACTGGCTAGGCCACTCCAGGACCTTGAAATGCTTCTTACGAAGCCACTCCTTCATTGCCCAGGCGGTGTGTTTGGGATCATTGTCATGCTGAAAGACCCAGCCACGTTTCATCTTCAATGCCCTTGCTGATGGAAGGAGGTTTTCACTCAAAATCTCATGATACATGGCCCCATTCATTCTTTTCTTTACACGGATCAGTCGTCCTGGTCCCTTTGCAGAAAAACAGCCCCAAAGCATGATGTTTCCACCCCCATGCTTCACAGTAGGTATGGTGTTCTTTGGATGCAACTCAGCATTCTTTGTCCTCCAAACACGACGAGTTGAGTTTTTACCAAAAAGTTATATTTTGGTTTCATCTGACCATATGACATTCTCCCAATCCTCTTCTGGATCATCCAAATGCATTCTAGCAAACTTCAGACGGGCCTGGACATGTACTGGCTTAAGCAGGGGGACACGTCTCGCACTGCAGGATTTGAGTCCCTGGCGGCGTAGTGTGTTACTGATGGTAGGCTTTGTTACTTTGGTCCCAGCTCTCTGCAGGTCATTCACTAGGTCCCCCCGTGTGGTTCTGGGATTTTTGCTCACCGTTCTTGTGATCATTTTGACCCCACGGGGTGAGATCTTGCGTGGAGCCCCAGATCGAGGGAGATTATCAGTGGTCTTGTATGTCTTCCATTTCCTAATAATTGCTCCCACAGTTGATTTCTTCAAACCAAGCTGCTTACCTATTGCAGATTCAGTCTTCCCAGCCTGGTGCAGGTCTACAATTTTGTTTCTGGTGTCCTTTGACAGCTCTTTGGTCTTGGCCATAGTGGAGTTTGGAGTGTGACTGTTTGAGGTTGTGGACAGGTGTCTTTTATACGGATAACAAGTTCAAACAGGTGCCATTAATACAGGTAACGAGTGGAGGACAGAGGAGCCTCTTAAAGAAGAAGTTACAGGTCTGTGAGAGCCAGAAATCTTGCTTGTTTGTAGGTGACCAAATATTTATTTTCCACCATAATTTGCAAATAAATTCATAAAAAATCCTACAATGTGATTTTCTGGAATTTTTTTCCTCAATTTGTCTGTCATAGTAGAATTGTACCTATGATGAAAATTACAGGCCTCTCTCATCTTTTTAAGTGGGAGAACTTGCACAATTGGTGGCTGACTAAATACTTTTTTTCCCCACTGTACTTAGCTAGTGAATGCAGCTAGCTAGTTCAGCCTACTCAAACACACAGCTCAAACAGAGTGGGAGGCTATGTCACCTAGCTGGCTATGAATAGCTGGGTGATTCTGCAACTACGGACACTTCCATGTCCCCTGGGTCCGTTTTTGTGATATTCTTTATGTGTTAAGTTCACATTATAATCACCCCAGACCTTTTTATCACCTTTCTATCAAGTATTTTGGCTACTTTTCAGTCGCATTTTATACCTCAATTTCACTGTTTTGCCGTTGTCCCTGACCCAGACTTTTGAGCTTCTACTATGTTTTTCTATGAGAAAGCATTAATAACTACACATTTTATAATGTTATCTACTAGAGAAAAAGTCAATGAAATAAATATCTATATCAATATTTTTTGTGAGTATGCCCTTTTTGTGAGTATACCTGTCCTTTGGTAGTGGTGTCATTTCCACCACATGACAAATTCCTCATTTAATAACTTTTTTTCAAGAGATTGTTAAGTTAGTTACCATGGAAACTTATTGTGACACTGAAGCACATGGCTGCAGCGGACAGTTGTTACAGATGTGATGTTGTCACGGATTCCGCCGAGGCTGCTCCTCCTCCTTGTTTGGGCAGGCTTCGGCGTTCGTCGTCCCCGGAGTACTAGCTGCTACCGTTGGATGTTCTCTGTGTTTGTTTGGTTTTGTCTGTTTGGTGCACCTGTGTCTTATCCTGTCCTGATTATGTCACCTATAAGTTTCCTTTGGTTTTGTTTGTAGTTGTGTGTTGTTTTACGCCTGTCCGTTGGGGTTTTGGATTTTGCATTCTTGTTATTAAGTGTATTGACGCACTGTTTGCGCATCGCTTATGTTGAGTTTTTTACGCATTGTTTTGCGTATCGCTCGCCTCCGTTGTTTGAGGCCCTTTATTTTGTATTTGTCATTTGCTGACAAGTAAAGTCTGTTTGGACTAAGCTTCTGTGTCCTGCGCCTGACTCCAACACCACATCCACCTCAAAACACTGACAGATGTCCAGAAGTTGAAGAAGAATCTAGGTAAATATTGCTTGTGTAGTGAATATTTTTATTGTCAGTAATTTCCAAACAGGCTATAATTATTTAATTTGTGGTAGGATTTTGATGTTTTTAAAATATATTTTATGTATTTAGTGTAAACTATATGCTGGATGTAATACTAGCCAAAGCATGCTAAGCAGGCTGTCCTTTTTCTCAAACTGTAGAAGCGTCATTTCCATCACAGTCATTTCCATCACAAACTTAACTGTGGTGGAAATGACAGAACGTCTGAAAAAACAGGAACATTTACAAGACAGTGAGAGATACTGGAAGAAAAAAAGAGAAGGGAGAAGTTAAATCTATCTCTGAGCTTTCAAAGGGAGAACAAAGAATCAAGAGAAGGCTATGGAAATACAACCAACGAAAAATAAATTAGAAGACATATTTTAAAGAGAACAGTTGCAATGGAGACCTATCTATCAGGCAACACACCACCTCAGTCACCAGATTACTTTCAGCCAGAACATGAGGCCAACATACCTGCCCCTAACTTCTGTGACCCGGATGCACACCCTGATACCACTTCCTCATCTTCTGCAACAGAAATGAAAAGTCGAATACTTGCTGGAAGGAAAAAGGGTGGAAGCGGTCGCTCAAAACATACAGAGATATTTGCATGACAAATGTCAAACTTGATAATGCTTTACGGAAAGCTGAGAAATACAAAAAAAGAGGTA
The DNA here is from genome assembly GCF_020615455.1 of Coregonus clupeaformis. Taxonomy (NCBI): domain Eukaryota; kingdom Metazoa; phylum Chordata; class Actinopteri; order Salmoniformes; family Salmonidae; genus Coregonus; species Coregonus clupeaformis. Next base: position 56,860,762 of record NC_059215.1, read on the forward strand.
TGATCGACTGATGAAGAAAATGGAGAGACAAGATTCCCCAAAGACAAAACAGCAAATGAAGGAAACTTCGTAGAACTAAGGATTTTGTTGTTTCAAAATGCCATCATTGCAGAGTTAAAGCAAAAGTATCAAAACATTTGCAGTGCCAAGGACAAACGAGTGGCTTCAAAAATGCTCAGAGGCAACATCCTGAGAAAGTAAGGCCTGGTCAAAGCCGCAAACAGAGAATTTGGATTTTCAGCAAAAGCAATGAGGGCAAATGAAAACAGGCCAGGAAGTCTTCAATACTCCAGGTTAATGCAGTGTTACAGAATTAGCACAGCCACAGAAGAGAAAATCACTTGATTCTATGAACGCGATGACAACAGTAGAGCAACAACATGGAAAACGGACACACTAACGAGGAAAAAGAAGAAAAAGCAGAAGCGCTTCTTGAATTGTGCAATTCAGAACCTTTATCAGAAGTTTAAGAGTGAATATTCAGAGAGAAAAATGTCCTACTATGAATTCTGCAAAATACGTCCTTTAAGGGTTGTCAAGCCAACAGTCCAGGATAGGGACACACGCCTCTGCAAAACTCACGCCAAACTCCAGTTCATGGCGGACAAACTACAGTACCACAAAGGGATCAGCTGCAACAACAATGAGAACCTTATTGAGTCTTTGTGCTGTGAGAACCGGAAGAAAGAGTACATATACAGAGAGTGCTCCCTTTGCCAAGCAAAATAGCTTACAACATCTGACTTTGATGCTGGTGGCTTGAGTGAAAAAACAAAGCTGAAGCGAGGGAGAAGAAAAACAAAGCTGAAGCGAGGGAGAAGAAAAACAAAGCTGAAGCGAGGGAGAAGAAAAACAAAGCTGAAGAGAGGGAGAAGAAAAACAAAGCTGAAGAGAGGGAGAAGAAAAACAAAGCTGAAGAGAGGGAGAAGAAAAACAAAGCCGAAGCGAGGGAGAAGAAAAACAAAGCTGAAGCGAGGGAGAAGAAAAACAAAGCTGAAGCGAGGGAGAAGAAAAACAAAGCTGAAGCGAGGGAGAAGAAAAACAAAGCTGAAGCGAGGGAGAAGAAAAACAAAGAGGGAAACATGGAGAAGTTCACTGTATATTTGACAGTAAAAGAAAAGGCACACTGCAGATTCTACTGGAGGACTTCTCCAAAGGATTGAAGGAGAAGTTGGGGAAACACGTGTACACCATTCGACACCAATACTTAAAACTGAGAGAATTAAAAGAGAATCTGAGGAAAGAAAAGATCATCGTGCATATTGACTTTGCAGAGAACTACTTGTGTAGATATCCAGGTAGTTCACTTTGGTGATTCTCACAAGCAGGTGACCCTCCACACCTGTGTTGGATATACCACAAATTATACAGTTTCACTCTGCTCACTGAGTTCTTCTATGCGGCATGACCCCTCTGCTATCTGGGCCCATCTCTCAAAAACACTGGCCTACTTCCATGAGCTCTGCCCATCGGCTACTTTTGGAATCTTACTTTGTCTTATATTAATTAAATGTTTAACAATGGTTGTTGATCAAAATGTTGGGTTGGGTGGAAATATCATATTTTTCATGATAAATGTTTTCAGCTGTCACAAAGGAAAGTTTATACATTCAGGCATCGTGTTGAATTATTAATAGGAAAACCTTAAAATATCACCTAAAATGATATCCAATACAAGTTGATGTACAAATGTATAAGAAATGTGTTATAAATAAATTGTATGATATTTCATTTTCAACTAAAATTGATGTTTAATGATGTGATGGAAATGACATTTGTCTATGGCTGTCTGGGGAAAAGGACAAAAATTTATAAATTCCTGAATAGATATTGTTTCTAGACAAATCAAAGACAATTCTAATAAAGTAAAATGGTGTTTCAATAAGTTTTAATCACCCAGCTATCCAACACTGGAACTCTTCCAAGTCAAGGTAAGCTTTTGGTTTTATTAATTTATTGCCACCAGGGTCCGCCGGTGTAACTGCTCAAATTCTTGCTAATTGTACACTATACTGCATGATTGTAGCGGGTTTACTAACGCGTTACTTCTAGTAGCTACATTTAACATTTTACATTTTAGTCATTTAGCAAACGCTCTTATCCAGAGCGACTTACAGTTAGTGAGTGCATACATTTCTTCTTCTTTTTATATACAATATATACTATATATACAAAAGTATATGTACACCTAGGGCTAATTTCACACATATATTTTCTAGTATTTGTAAAGACAACATTAAATTAAGAATAGTCTGATGGGTGACAATATTAGGCTATCATTTGTGGATTATGTATTATCACTTGTGAATGATACCCAGCTTGTGCAGTAAGGCAAGGAATAGCACATGCCTTTTTTTGCGACTTATTCAAATCATAGTCACACACCTCATGTAACCTAGCCCATAGGCCTATATGTTTTGATAAGGTTTGTATCACAACTAAAGTGGTCAAATAATTCCTTAAGATTAAGCACATTAATCTGCTTTATAACCAGTGTAGAACCTAACAGGCATACATAGGCATACATAGGCTGTGCATAAGTTTCAAGTTTGGGGAAGATAATTTTCAACATAAATATGCATTACATGCATAATCGCATTTGCCTTCACTTTAGAGAACAGTGTTTTCCCGCTAATTGATTGCATTTTGGAACATTTGCGTTTATAGGCTACTGCCCTGTGCGCATTGCTGCGCTTATAATGTGAAGAAATGGCGTAATAGTTTATCAAAATGTTAAGCTAAACTGTCCCAGAGTATGTTTGGAATATTTATTTATTGCACAGAAGAATAGTTGACCAATAGCATAGGTCAACTTTTGTACTATGGGGGATAGTAGATTGACATAGGCTAGTGCTTTAGCACAGCCACACAATCTCACAGACCACTGCAACATGGGTCAACTTTGAGCACCTCTATCTCCTGAATGTTTTGGCATTTAGGTCCATATAGTCACTTTCTGACCACTTCTACCGTGGGCTTACATGTATGGAAGGTTTCATTCAAATCAAAAGGGGTGCAGTCAGAAAGTGATTGAAATCAAATGGAATGACTATGTGATCACGCTCTCCGTAGCCGATGTGAGTAAGACTTTTAAGCAGGTCAACATTCACAAGGCCACAGGGCCAGACGGATTACCAGGACGTGTACTCCGAGCATGTGCTGACCAACTGGCAAGTGTCTTCACTGACATTTTCAACATGTCCCTGACTGAGTCTGTAATACCAACATGTTTCAAGCAGACCACCATAGTCCCCGTGCCCAAGAACTCTAAGATAACCTGCCTAAATGACTACCGACCCGTAGCACTGACGTCTGTAGCCATGAAGTGCTTTGAAAGACTGGTCATGGCTCACATCAACAGCATAATCCCAGAAACCCTAGACCCACTCCAATTTGCATACCGCCCCAACAGATCCACAGATGATGCAATCTCCATCGCACTCCACACTGCCCTTTCCCACCTGGACAAGAGGAACACCTACGTGAGAATGCTATTCATTGAGTACAGCTCAGCATTCAACACCATAGTGCCCTCTAAGCTCATCACTAAGCTAAGGATCCTGGGACTAAACACCTCCCTCTGCAACTGGATCCTGGACTTCCTGACGGGCCGCCCCCAGGTGGTAAGGGTAGGTAACAACACATCTGCCACACTGATCCTCGACATGGGGGCCCCTCAGGGGTGCGTGCTCAGTCCCCTCCTGTACTCTCTGTTCACCCATGACTGCATGGCCAGGCACGACTCGAACACCATCATTAAGTTTGCCGACGACACAACAGTGGTAGGCCTGATCACCGACAACGATGAGACAGCCTATAGGGAGGAGGTCAGAGATCTGGCCGTGTGGTGCCAGGACAACAACCTCTCCCTCAACATGACCAAGACAAAGGAGATGATTGTGGACTACAGGAAAAAAAAAGAGGACTGAGCACGCCCCCATTCTCATCGACGGGGCTGTAGTGGAACAGGTTGAGAGCTTCAAGTTCCTTGGTGTCCACATCACCAACGAACTATCATGGTCCAAACACACCAAGACAGTCGTGAAGAGGGCACGACAAAGCCTATTCCCCCTCAGGAGACTAAAAAGATTTGCATGGGTCCTCAGATCCTCAAAAAATTCTACAGCTGCACCATCGAGAGCATCCTGACTGGTTGCATCACCGCCTGGTATGGCAACTGCTTGGCCTCTGACCGCAAGGCACTACAGAGGGTAGTGCGTACGGCCCAGTACATCACTGGGGCCAAGCTTCCTGCCATCCAGGACCTCTATACCAGGCGGTGTCAGAGGAAGGCCCTCAAAATTGTCAAAGACTCCAGCCACCCTAGTCATAGACTGTTCTCTCTGCTACCGCACGGCAAGCGGTACAGGAGTGCCAAGTCTAGGTCCAAAAGACTTCTCAACAGCTTCTACCCCCAAGCCATAAGACTCCTGAACAGCTAATCATGGCTACCCGGACTATTTGCACTGCCCCCCACCCCATCCTTTTACGCTGCTGCTACTCTGTTAAGTATTTATGCATAGTCACTTTAACTCTACCCACATGTACATATTACCTCAACTACCTCAACTAGCCGGTGCCCCCGCACATTGACTCTGCAACGGTACCCCCCTGTATATATAGCCTCCCTACTGTCACTTTATTTTACTGTATATATAGCCTCCCTACTGTCACTTTATTTTACTTCTGCTCTTTTTTTCCTCAACACTTTTTTTGTTGTTGTTCTATTCTTACTTTTTTTGTTTAAAATAAATGCACTGTTGGTTAAGGGCTGTAAGTAAGCATTTCACTGTAATGTCTGCACCTGTTGTATTCGACGCATGTGACCAATAAAATTTGATTTGATTTTATTTGAATGACCCCACAGCTAGAGAAACAGTGTAGCACCCACCTGGGTGATGCTTCGGCTGCTGAAGAGCGCCAGAAAAGCCACCACACAGCGGCAGTGGTTAGGAAAAGCCATCTCAGGACACTGCATGCAGGCCTTGTTATCCTTTTAGGAACCGGCAGGTGTAACAAAAACACTGGTGCTGCATTAGATATACAAATCCCAACATTAGCCAACAAGCTAGCTAGCCAAGCCAAACAAACATACTTTTCATCGCAGTCCTTTAACTCTGTGAGTTAGGAATGCAACAAACCAAATTACTGTTAAAAATTATTAATTATAAAACGGTTGTTTGGATCCTGGATGCTGATTGGTTGATAGGTAATGCCTGTTAACAGTTCCATTTGATTTATCAATGTGCAACCACTGCCCCACAGCCAACCCAGGCAATTTATAAACTTAATCTCCCATTGAAAAAAGCATATAGACAATATTTCCCCATGCTACTGGCCTAGCATTTGGTTTGCAACAGTTGGGGTTTGTCTAAACCTTGCTGTCTGCATCTCCTACATGTGCAACATATTGCCGTTTTTTTCCCCACCGTACCATGCATATGAACGTGACGAGCCTGACAGCTTCTCTGAGTCAGGCGAATTCATTTATCAGGATCATTCAAGTGGATATATCAAAAGAAATGGCAATAGAAACAAAGGTAAAACAAATGAAAATGCACATAGTTTGCTGTCATTTCAGCTGCTCAGACGATCCTGCAGGTGAAGAAAGCGGATGTGGAGGTCCTGGCTTGGTTACATGTGGTTTGTGGTTGTGAGGCCGGTTGGATGTACTGCCAAATTCGCTAAAATTACGTTGGAGGCGGCTTATGGTAGAGAAATGAACATTAAATTATCTGGCAACAGCTATGTTGGACATTCCCGCAGTCACCATGCCAATTGCACGCTCCCTCAAAACTTGAGACATCTGTGGAAAAACTGCACATTTTAAAGTGGCCTTTTATTGTCCCTAGCACAAGGTGGGGACGTGCTGTTTAATCAGCTTCTTGATATGCCACACCTGTCAGGTGGATGGGTTAGCTTGGCTCACTAACAGGGATGTAAACAATTGTATGCACAAAATACTGGCCTGTGATTATAATGGCGATTCTGATCCAACCTTAAAATACATTGTGCCCCTAGACTGAGAGGATGGAAGTTCAATATGTAGCTAGATGTAGAAGGCTAATGTTAACTAGCTAACGTTGCCCATGAAAGGAAGTTAGGCTAGCGAGCAAGCATTTTAGCTAGGTAGCCTAGGACAACAAAAATAAAAGCATGTACTGTATGACAGAGTCATAGACCATTTCGTCAACATGAAAGAGAGGAGGATGGCATCGTTGTTTCTCTACAAGTAGGGTGAATCAACATGTTTTCTCTACTTGCACGAACACACACACACACACACAAACACACACACAAATCAGAACCATGGACAGCCACATCATATTTAGCTTACGTTGATTGGACTAAATTGTTTTTGGTATCTTTTAGTTGTCACTGTATTATACTAAGCAGAGGTGATTTGATAATGTTGAAGTTGAAATGGTGCTGGAATAGTGGAGGCAGCTCCTGTTGTCTTTGCGACTTGCAGTAACTCCCTGTGGTTCTAATTAAATTAATAGTTGTTTAGTAGTCCGAAAATGTCGGAAACATTAACTTTCTTGACCATGCTATAGGTCATGTAACTGTTTGTTACATGCGATATGCTTTGTGGACTTCACCAGACAGAGGTTGCTCTCCGGTTTTGTGATGAAACAAAGGTGAGGTTGAATTTATTCTGCCATTGTGTCTTCTTATTGTCTCAGTGTCACGGTCGTTGTAAGAGGCAGACCAAGGCGCAGCGTGATAGGCGTACATCCTTTTAATGAGTACTTTACACCAACAACAAAACGATACGTGAAGTCTAAAGGTGGTCCTCTGTAGCTCAGCTGGTAGAGCACGGCGCTTGTAACGCCAAGGTAGTGGTTTCGATCCTCGGGACCACCCATACACAAAAAAAAAAACATGTATGCCCGCATGATTGTAAGTCGCTTTGGATAAAAGCGTCTGCTAAATGGCATATTATTATTATTATTTTAAAGGTTCAGCAACACAAACCTATACAGAACAAGATCCCACAATACTAAAGTGCCAAAAGGCTGCCTAAGTATGGTCCCCAATCAGAGACAACGAGCTACAGCTGTCTCTGATTGGGAACCACCCTGGCCAACATAGATATGAACGATCTAGAACAGACCCAATGAAAACTAAACATAACAAGTCCACACCCTGGCTCAACATTTAAGAGTCTCCAGAGCCAGGGCGTGACACTCAGCCTTAGGTATATATCACGGTCAAAAGGCATATGAACTAACAGGTTATAGAGCAAACAACGCAATTATCATAACACATATGTTGTAATATGGCTCTTCTTTCTGGCTTGGCTTCCCCAGTGAATTTACCCACGCTGTGATGAGGTGATTTTGAAGGAGTCAGGCACAGGAGGGTAAATCACAGCATAACAGGATTTATTCTGAACCACAGAGTTACGGAGTAATGCGTGAAAACACTCCAGTGCGCAAAACAGTCGCACTGGAAAATACAAGGCACACAGGGAATATTCCCGGCGATACAAAATACACAGAGCTCCACCGAGCTTCTCTCTCCTCCACAATAAACAATCACACACAAAGACAAGGGGGCAGAGGGAACACTTATACAGGTACTGATGAGGGGATATGAACCAGGTGTGTATAATAAACAAGACAAAACAAATGGAATGATGAGATGAGGAGCGGCAGTGGCTAGAAGGCCGGTGACGACGAACGCCGAAGCCTGCCCGAACAAGGAGAGGAGGCAGCCTCGGAGGAAGTCGTGACACACGCACCTCTACTGGCCTCCTAAGGACTGTTTCCCCGGTCCTTGGCTTCGCCTCGGGTCTAAGAACAGCCCTTAGTCGGTCATGCCTTATTGCTTAAATAAATACAATCTTTACAGAGCTCTAGGGCTGGGAATTGCCAGGGGCCTCATGATACGATATTATCACGATACTTCGGTGCCGATATGACATGTATTGGATTTTCACGATTCTACATGTATTGCGATTGGATTTTCGAAACATATTGCTCACCATGTCTGCTGCAGAGGGACAAGAGAGTCATGAGACAATGAGTTTTGATCAGTCATGGAAATAAGTGCTGAAAACAAATTGGCTCCCTATTTAAAAAGATGATGGAGAACAAGCTATGAAGGGAAAAACACTGGGGTTTTGGTGCAGGTCCAGTCAGTAGTTGTCCCAGTTAGCTTTGTCACTGTTTGAGAATGTGAGATGTATTTTCTCACATATAAGTGTTTGTATGCAGACAACTCAAAATGAAAAATTATGGGTAGCAAAGTTGTGTAAATGAAGGGAATATAAACAATACATTTGTGTTTACTCAAACTCTACTCTGTTTAGTCAGATATCAGAAGGTTGAAGTTGTTTGTGTTTTATTCATGACGCCTTACATTTAGATGTCTTTCTCTCTCTGTCTCTCTCTGTCTCTCTGTCTCTCTGTGTCTCTCTCTCTGTGTCTGTCTGTGGTAAGTATATTGTGGGCTGAGGCAGTGTTTTTTTGAGGCCCTGCCCCAGAGGAAGACTAAGAGTGTTGAAGCTCTGAAGAAGTGTGAACACATCCTGCTTGACGTTGCCAAGTATGATAGATTCTTTTTCTCTCACCATCTCCCCTCCTCTTGGCTCTACTTTTCACTGTTATCCTTATGCTATCCTTCCCCTTTTGTACTGTCTCTGTAGGATAAACTCTCCCTCTCTCTGCTTTCATTCCTTCAGTAGGTCAAACTCCACCCCCCTCCACCCCCCTCTGTTCTTATCTTTCAGTAGTAGAAACTCCTCCTTTCTTCATCCTTTCCAGGTTTGGGGGTCAATTCCAAATAAATTCCAGGCAATTCGTAAAGTAATTCCACATTTTCTTAATTGAAAAGCATTGACAGGAATTGGAATTGGAACTGGAATTTCAGTATACTGAATTGACTGGAAAGGAAATGGAATTGACCCCAACCCTGATCCTTAATATTACCAACTCCCTCCTTCTTCCTTGCTTTCACTCTACCAGTACAACACATTCCCACTATCTCTTCTCTCTCTGTCAACATCTTAGTCAAAATTTGAAGGGGAATTGGGTATTGCAGGCTGTTCTAGAGCGAGCGTAAGCTTACTAAGGCCAGAGAGTGGTTCCTGAAAACAGTGAAGATTGAGCCAGACCTGGGAGACGCCTGGGCCCTCTTCTACAAGTTTGAGATGCAATATGGCACAGAGATGGGTGGCTTTGTGTTGTGTGTGTGTGTGTGTGTGTGTGTGAAAATGAGAATGAGCTTGCATGTGCTAAGGTTTATTGCATGTGTTTGGCGGGCTCTCCGTGTCCCCTGTAGGAGCAGCAGGAGGCGGTGCGTAGGCGCTGTGAGTACGCTGAGCCGCGTCACCGGGAGCTGTGGTGTGGTGAGTCCAAACATGTCCTCCACTTGTAGATGAAGATAGGGGAGATCCTCACACAGGTCGCCTCCCAAGATCAAAAACACCTTCTGAGACATAGGCTAGACAGACGGAAACTGTGTGTATATAGTATGGACCTATGTTTCTGACTCCATGTCCCTCTGTCCATTAATCACGAACACACACCCCAAGTTCTCTCTTGTCACCTTTTAAAGTCGTAGAGAGTAGCAGCATAATTGCAGGCTATTTGGACACACACACACACACACATGCCTGGCGTGACGAGAGTGGACTATGGTTCACTAGCAGTACAGAATATTTGCATATTTACAACGTTTACAGCGTGTGAAAGCACAACGCTGTTGGGAAAAGGAGAAGAAAAACCGGGTATTTTGTTTAACTTTATTTTTTATGGAATTGTGAAATGTCATGTCCTCCAATTGAATCAGCAAATCCTGCTAGATATTTTTTTTCTGAGCAAATGCTTTTCAATGACTGTTTAAACCTGATACCAGCCCTGTAAAGAAGTATGTTAATATGACAATTTGACCATGGTATTGTTTTTTTACTGCTCTGTAAAACAATTTGTAATTTGCTTGATCGAGATGTACGCCATACATAGGTAGTAGGGCTAGGAATTGCCAGGGACCTGACAATAAAATATTATCACGATACTTACGTACCTATACAATATGCATTGCGGTTCTCACGATTCTATATGTATTGTGATTCGATATTGTGATTTGATGTTCCACACATATTGCGCATTATGGCTGCTGCAGAGAGACGAGTGAGAGAGAGCATGAGAAAACGAGTTTTGATCAGTCAGGGAAATAAAAGTGCTGAAAACATTGTAGTGTCTTAGCTCTTATTACTAATGCTTATAATAAGAAAGACTCCGAATACAAGGAAGTGAACTGGAGCTTCACATTTACTAAAGCTAGTTAGTACAAGAATAACATAGAGCAAAAATGCACATGACCAAGGGCGCTCCGCTCTTAAAGGGGACATCAGTAATTAACAGAACATAACATTCCTTCCCTTATACAATCAGAGTTACTTTTACCAAACCACAACTGAAACATTTTCCAGAACTTGTTGTAGTTATTTTGAATCTTTGATTGGAACTTGAACAGTCTTAGTTTTTGGTTGTGTTTGTTTGTTTACAGGTCCAGTCTGTCTGGTGGACGGTGCCTTCGTTCCGGGTAGCGCCTTGGATTGTCTGGAGGCTCCTGCACATCCTCAGTGTGTGCTTGCTCCATTATAGCTTCTGCTATAGCAGCACCTTCATCCACACGTTCCCTTCTTTCAGCCTGGGGTCTCAGTACTGCCCCATCGTCCTCTACAGTTATCTGTGTGTCACTCCCATGAGCTCTCTGTGCCTGTTCTCTCTCGATTGTTGTGCTGATTTCCGTGGAATGCATTTGGTTAAAGTAACGTCGCCACATTATGTCTGGGCTCACTTGAACCTGGTAAGTTCTGGATCCCGGAGTCCTTGCTTTAGGGTTTGCACAAAGTGTTCTACGGAGCTGAGGTTGAGTGTTTGATTCCGTTTACTGACATGAATGTTGTAAACTCGTCACTTACGAAAGCTTGCGCGTTGTCGCTTACCAGCTGCAGAGGCAATCCGAAGCGTGCAAACGTTGTTCTGAGACACTATAGTCTGAGCTGAGGTGGAGGAGTCAGTGCAAAACACCTCTGGCCATTTCGAATGGGCACCAACCATAACCAGAAACATGTCCTTTTCAAAGGGGGCGGCGTAGTCCACATGAATTCTCTGCCATGGCTCTATGGGCCATTCCCATGGGTGGAATGGGGCAGGAGCAGGCATGTGAAGGACTTCCTAACATCCGCTACAGTTCTTCGCCATGTTTTCTATCTGTTGATCCAGACCGGGCCACTAGAAGAGGCTCCTTGCGAGCAGCTTCATTTGGACAATTCCAACATGCCCTTCATGTAGTTGCTGCAAAACCTGATGTTGGCATTTCTGGGGTATCATGACTCTCATTCCCCACATCAAACATCCTTGGTACGTTGTAATTTCGTTTCACCACTGGAAATACGGTGTCAGCTCCTTTCTGCCTGTAGCTGGCCATCCTAACATGGTGTAGGTGTATACTTTTGACAATGTCACATCTTTCCTTGTCTCCCATTTGATAACTGTGCTTGTGACAGGTAGTGCCTCGAGCTGAGAGGTATGGAAAATGTCCACTGCATCCAGACTCCTTTGTCTTTCTCTTGTACAGGGCTGTCTGGATAATCCATCTGCATTTGTGTGGAGGGACGACGGCTTAAACTCAATGTCATACATTTGACCGGCAAGGAACAAGGCGTAACGCTGTAATCTGGCCGCTGTCATTGCCGGAATACCTTTCTTTGGACTGAAAATGGAAAGCAATGGCTGGTGATCCGTCACCAGTGTGAAACGCTTCCCATATAGGTATGTGTGAAATTGATTAATTCTCCACACTAGTGCTTCTTTGTCGATTTGTGAGTAGTTATTCTCTGCATCATTCAACGTTCATGACGCAAAGGCCACTGGCCTCTCTGACCCATCTTTCAGTGTGTGTGAAACGAGGGCCGCAAAGGGGACGCATCACAAGCCAACTTCACTGGCAGTTCGGGGTCGTAATGCATCAGGACCTGTTTAGATGTGATGAGCCGTTTTGCCTCAAGAAACACATTTTCACACTGTGCTGTCCACTGCCATGTCCTATTATTTTCCAGGAGCTGATTGAGAGGCTGGACTACTGCTGAAAGGTTTGGGAGGAATATTCTGTAGTAATTGATCAGTCCAGTGAAAGATCTCACTTCTGTCACATTTTGCAGTCGTGGTGCCTGTACCACTGCATACATTTTGTCCTGTGTTTTGTGCAATCCATTGCGGTCGATTTCATGTCCACAGAAGACTATCTTGTCTTTGAAGAACTCCTACTTCTGTAAGTTTGCCTGTAGCCCGTACTCTTTCAGTCTTCTCAGGACCTTTTCCAGGTTAGCCAGGTGCTCTTTATCTGTGCTTCCTGTTATGATCATGTCATCCAGAATACACTGGGTTCCTGGGATTCCTTGCAAAATCTGGTCAATAGTTTGTTGCCAAATGGCTGGGGGCGATGCAATGTCAAAAAAACCAGGCAGTTATACCTGTATAGACTTTTGTGTGTGTTTATTGTCAGGTACGGTTTGGAGCTCTCTTCAACCGGTAGCTGCAGGTAAACCTGTTTCAGGTCGATTTTACTGAAGTGTTTCCCACCAGCTAGTGCAACAAAGATGTCATCCAGACGTGGCGGAGGGTATTGGTCCACATGCAACATTGAATTCACAGTTACCTTGAAATCCCTACACATTCTAACAGACCCGTCTTTCTTTACAATAGGAACAATGGGTGTGGCCCATTCGCTTCTGTCCACTTTCGTCAGGATCCCTGTATCCTGCAAGCGATCGATTTCTGCTACCACATTTGGTCTCAGGGAGTATGGAACAGATCTGGCTTTGCAGAATTTTTGGGTTGCATCATCTCTCAGTACGAGTTTGGCTGTGAAGCCTTTTACTGTTCCCATCTGATCACCAAAAACAATGTCGTATTTCTTCAGCAAGTGTTTCTCGGTGAATGTTTTATTGGAGGGCTTCAGAGGGGCAGTCAGATCTCTTAGCAAACTGTACATTTTTGGGCCAATCAAACTCAATAACTCTGGTACTCTCTTGTTATCAGCAATGTTGTTTGCAATGAAGTACTGTTCCAGTCGTTCAATGTAAGTTGCCCAGTTTTCTTGCGTGTCATCAAACACATCTATTTTCCCGATGCTGGCCATTCTCTTTACCTTGGGGTCTTTGATCTGCCGCTTCGTTCTCGTCAGCACTCCCCTCGTCGTCACTGCTTGCTAGCTGCTGCGCTACAGTCAAAACCTTCCTCTCTTTCTACCAGCTCCATCTGTATTCGTGATGCACACTGTAGGAAATCATCCTCGTCACCATTGTAGTGTCTTAGCTCTTATTATTATCAGTATGTAAAATGTTTGCACTCACTAACTGTAAGTCGCTCTGGATAAGAGCGTCTGCTAAATGACTAAAATGTAAATTACTAATGGATATAATAAGAAAGACTGAAGTGAACTGGAGCTTCACATTTACTAAGAATAACATAGACCAACACTGCGCATGACCAAGGGTGCTCCGTTCTTAAAGGGGACATCAGTGATGAACAGAACATAACAAACATGTTGGCTCACTATTTAAAAAGAAGGTGGAGAACAAGCTATAGGGTGAAAAATTCCAGAGTTTTGGCGCAGGTACAGCTGACTAGCGCTAGCTAACGCTACCTACAGTAGAAAAAGAACAAAAACGAAGTCAAATATCGATTGTCCGAAAATAATATAACTAATAGTTAGTCATAATGCACTGCTTTTGTATGTGTTACAACTGTTTAAATCTGCTCCAGAGGATCGACCAACCAACCTGACCAATTAAGTGCCTTGATATAAGATATCTGCTTAAGAAAACAAACATCTTCCCAGATCTTTATTTGGCATGTCAATGATAGTCAGATGAGTTGGCTCACAGATCACATACTGAGTATACAAAACATTAAGAACACCTGCTCTTTCCATTACATAGACTGACCAGGTGAAACCTATGATCCCTTATTGATGTTAATTGTTAAATCCACTTCAATCAGTGTAGATGAAGGGGAGGAGACAGGTTAAAGAAGGATTTTTAAGCCTTGAGACAATTGAGACATGGATTGTGTATGTGCGCCATTCAGAGGGTGAATGGGCAAGACAAAAGATTGAAGTGCCTTTGAACTGGGTGTGGTAGTAGGTGCCAGCTGCATCGATTTGTGCAACCTGCTCTCAGAGCATTTCGTATTATTCTGTATGTAAATCCGAAACACTCCATTTAGTATGATACAGTATGTTACGTCTCGTATGGTATTTATTAATTGTTGGATATCCATCACCCTTTTCATATTACATGTTACCAATTATTATCTGTATGATATGTTACGAATTCGTAAAATGTACAATATGTTAAGAATTTGCTAAATGTATGATATGTTACGAATTCTAGCTAGGTGGCTAACATTAGCTAGGCTAGGGGTTAGGGTTAAGTTTAGGAGTTATGTTAAAGGGTTAAGGTTAGTCAGGTGAATGGTTAGCTAAAAGGGTTAGGGTTAGGGGAAGGGTTAGCTAACATGCTAAGTAGTTAAAAAGTAGCTAAAAAGTAGTAAGAAGTTGAAAAGTTGCTAATTAGCTATAATTGTTTGCGACGAGATTCAAACTCGCAACCTTTAGGTTGCTAGACATTTGCGTGATATGCCCACCCAACCACCCATCTTTTGTTGCTGCAACCATCTGTCTTATGTAACAATACCAAACTTAACATATCATACTAAACGGAGTGTCTCAGATTTACTTACAGAATAATACGAAATGCTCTGAGACCAGTTTGCAATGTGTCAAGAACTGCAACACTGCTGGGTTTTTCACACCCACCAGCAAACGGACATGCAGCCAACTTGACACAACTGTGGGAAGCATTGGAGTCGACATGAGTCGGCATCCCTGTGGAACGCTTTTGACACCTTGTGGAGTCCAAACCCCGACAAATTACGGCTGTTCTGAAGGCAAAAGGGGGGGGATGCAACTCAATATTAGGAAGGTGTTCCTAATGTTTGGTATACTCAGAGTAAGTTCACAATACAATCCTTTGACTTGAATGCAACAGTTTGAATACAAAAGTTTCAGCATTATTCTACTATTACGCATGACACTTTGCCCAAATTATTTCGAGGTCTCTAAAGTGTCCATACCCCACTAATTGGGGCGCATCTAACCTAAACCTGTCCACATTGCTACCCTGCGCCTATAGTTTCTCTCCAACGAAACCGAAAGAAACTGAAAAGGTGATTGATCGCGGAAGTTTTTCTCGACTTGATGGGACTGGAGTTTGGTGAAATCCTAAGCCCACCGCCAGCAACCCATGACGGAGAGGGACACTAAAGACGCCAACGGGAATTCAGCAATGTTGGTAACCACGGATCTTCGGGAAAACCACGGCACATCCTGGGTCCGCTTGCCAACGCGTTGACTTTTTCCATTTAACCATATTTAAACACCCAAATAGGCGACTTACCGTTTGGATACAATGTACGCAGCCCGACCATGAATAACTCCCGTGGCTCTTGCTGGCTCCCGAGGACAGGGATTTTCTCGTCTGAAGAACATCCTATAGAAAATGATAAATGGTAGGTGGCCATTCCCTTCTGACATGAGATGCATACCTGCGTAACGATGGGTGCTGTCTTAGTTTAATGGAAAGCACAATGGATGGGATCCATTCATGTAGATAAAATGTAAAACCAACTCATGTTTAGGTTTTTTCTCCACCCTAATCTGTTTCATTTTGAAATGTTGATCATGATT
Source organism: Coregonus clupeaformis (assembly GCF_020615455.1). Taxonomy (NCBI): domain Eukaryota; kingdom Metazoa; phylum Chordata; class Actinopteri; order Salmoniformes; family Salmonidae; genus Coregonus; species Coregonus clupeaformis. The sequence continues at coordinate 56,876,530 of NC_059215.1, forward strand.
AAATACAGACGTGCGCGAAGAATAACATTTATTGGGCGCAAGAAGAACATTTCTTGGAACAACGAGAGTGCGTAAACTGTGCGTAATAAGTATAAGTCTATATTTAATTATGATCAACAGTTCAAAATTAAACAGTTTAGTTGGTTTTACATTTTATTTACATGAATGGACCCCATCCACAACTGTGCTATACATTAAACTTTAATTAAAACAAGCTAACTGCCAGGTATGTCCTAACTCATACACTACTTAATGTTTCAGTGTGTGAGCGGGCCTGTGCTCCGTAGCGTCGTGGTGTTTCTGCTCTTGGGTGTCTCCTACAGTAAGCGCAGGTGCAACTACTCGGAGATACTCGACTCATACAGAGAACTCATCTTCGTTGAACTTCAGAATTTGGTATGTGGGCCTTCAGAACGTCAAAGTGTGTTAGCCTACTGTTCACAAAACCAAACTGGCTTTATCTCACACTTAACCATTCATTCAGTTGTATCTGTATTAATTTGTTCTACCTTTTATATTGTCCCTGGAAAATGTCAGGTGCAAAACTTACACTTGAGCAAAACGTATTCAATAAGTCTGACACTATAGTTTGAGCCACCCTATAATATTATGCAGTTGGCACCCTCACTTGGAGAAGTGGGTGTATCTGTACAGTGAATACTTGTTTTTGACTGCCCTCCACTGGTTTGCCTTATGAATGTTATATTATTTTATTGTCTAACAGTTTGTTTGCTTTATTGGAACAGAATCTGACGGGCAATTTTGACACATCCAAAGAGAGGGACTGTTGTCCCTCAGGAAAGGTAGTGTGTGTGTGTGTATGTGTGAAAGAGAGACCATCTGTACCGAATGGACCCTCCAGTTTCAGAACCATGGACAGGGGATGTAGCTAATGCCCCTCTGTGAAAACAATTACACCTATGGGCTTGTCTTATACTACAATAAGAACTTGATTTGGTTGTTTGATTTACTGAATGAATGATTGATTGAAGGTATACAATAGAAATGTGTGTCTGATGACAACACAAGCATTAAACAACATGTATCTCCTATGTGTATCTCTTATTTGACAGTAGGCCTAACGCACTGTTTTCCTATGCTTCATAATGGCAGGTGCAGCACGTTTTGCGCTCCATCCATGGTATGACGCAGCAGTTCCTGTGCCAGGGCCGCGGGCAGGGCATTAGACAACAGGGGGGCATGGAGAAGCCAGTGGAGATGATGGAACAGCTGATCAGACAGAACTGCAGACACACTGACCTGGTGAGGCCACTCTTAAAGACAGGGCTTTTTGTCACTTACATTTTCATTTTTTATAATTATAATAAACATGAATAAATGAGGTATTATCAGTCAACGACGACGTAATGACATTAGATGGATATTCAGTGTTTTGCCTTTGCTTTATTTCAGGTGAGAAGACAGAAGAGAGCAGCTCCGTGTGTGACTTCCCAGAGAACAAAGAGAAAGAAGAAGAAGAGGATGAGACTCATCAGGGCACTGATACACTGTTGGCAGAAGCTGCAGAGTGTGTACATGCCCACTAAATAAATACATGTTTTTCTTTTTCCCAATCATTAAAAAAAAAAAACATGTATGGATTGTGTTGAATTTGGTTCTCATTTTGTATAGTAGAATCACATTTGTATGTCAGGCATGGTGCTCTCTGTTTATGACCTTTCTTCTTGGTCTGTAGTTCCACATCTATAAGCTACAGTGCACAATAGATCATCTGAATTAAAGGTAAGACTCAGCGATATGACGTAGCTGCAGAAAGTAAACAGCATATTGGGTCAATTTCCACAACAACTAAGAGCATTGAAACGCGAGGCTCAACTTCTACACTGTTTTGGTGACCTGGCTACCACGCTGTTAACAGCGTGAAGCGAACCCGTGCACATGCGCAGATACTGTGATTGACAGTGTGAAGTGTTGCATCTCGCTCATCTCAATATCTCCGGTGCTGCTCGTGGCAATGTCATTTCGCTGAGTCTACCTTTAATAATGGTTTGTTTGGTATACAATACAATTACAATATTTACTTGTAATACTTTGGTGCACACACATTAAAAAATATATTATCTCATAATCCAGAGATTGTGATCCCTTTTTCTTAAACATATATTTTGTGCAGTTCTATCAAATTAATCAGTTATTCAAGCTGCCCACATCTAATAAAGGTTTCTCAAACTGCACCATTTGTTTTTCAATTCCTTTAATTATCAATACATGGGCTATTATTAGATGGCCTCTTTTGTTCTCTTTTGATATGAAATTGTTATCAAAATGGACGAAAAAACTGCTACAGTAGGTGGCAGCATGCATATTACATTTGTGCGAACTCCATTATACCGAAGACAAAGAAGAGGAAGAAAAAAGACTAAGAAGAATTTTGATTTGATTTATTATGATCCCCATTAGCCGATGCCAATGGCGACAGCTAGTCTTACTGGGGACAGACATATAACGAAAAATACATTACAGACAAATGTACAATTTACATACATTGAAAAACATGAACATGTAGTGTGTGTGTGCATCTAGCAGTTACACATACATGTCAGTACATACACACAACAATTAGGTCACATGGGGGAGAGGCATTGTGCTGTGAGGTGTTGCTTTATTTGTTTTTTATACCAGGTTTGCTGTTCACTTGCGCTATATTAGATGGAAGGGAGTTCCAAGCACTCATGGTTATGTATAATACGTTTCCTTGAATTTGTTCTGGACCTGGGGACTGTGAAAAGACCCCTGGTGGTATGTCTGGTGGGGTAAGTGTGTGTGTCAGTACTGTGTGTAAGTTGAATATGCAAACAATTTGGAATTTCCAACACATTAATGTTTCTTATAAAAACAAGAAGTGACGCAATCAGTCTTTCCTCAACTCTTAGCCAAGACAAACTAGCATGCATAGTATTAATATTAGCCCTCTGATTACAATGAAGAGCAAGATGTGCCGCTCTGTTCTGGGTCAGCTGCAGCTTAACTAAGTATTTATTTGCAGCACTTGACCATATGACTGGACAATAATCAAGATAAGATAAAACTAGAGCCTGCAGGACTTGCTTTGTGGAGTGTGGTGTCAAAAAAGCAGAGCATCTCTTTATTACAGACAGACCTCTCCCCATTTTTACAACCATTGAATCTATATGCTTTGACCATGACAGTTTACAATCTTTGGTAAAACCAAGTAATTTAGTCTCCTCAACTTGTTCAACAGCCACACCATTCAGTACCAGATTCAGCTGAGGTCTAGAACTTAGGAATGATTTGTACCAAATACAATGCTTTTAGTTTTAGAGATGTTCAGGACCAGTTTATTACTGGCCACCCATTCCAAAACAGACTGCAACTCTTTGTTAAGGGTTTCAGTGACTTCATTAGCTGTGGTTGCTGATGAGTATATGGTTGAATCATCAGTATACATGGACACACATGCTTGGTTTAATGCCAGTGGCAGGTCATTAGTAAAAATAGAAAAGAGTAGTGGGCCTAGAGAGCTGCCCTGCTGTACACCACACTTTACATGTTTGACATTAGAGAAGCTTCCATTAAAGAAAACCATCTGTTTTATTAGATAGATAGCTCTGAATCCACGATATGGCAGAGGTTGAAAAGCCATAACACATACGTTTTCTCAACAACAGGATATGGTCAATAATATCAAAGGCTGCACTGAAATCTGACAGTACAGCTCCCACAATCTTCTTATTATCAATTCTTTCAACCAATCATCAGTCATTTGTGTCAGTGCAGTACATGTTGAGTGCCCTTCTCTATAAGCATCCTGAAAGGCTGTTGTTAATTTGTTTACAGAGAAGTATCATTGTATTTAGTCAAAAACAATTATTTCCAACAGTTTGCTAAGAGCTGGCAGCAATCTGATAGGTCTGCTGTTAGAACCAGTAAGGGCCGCATTACAACTCTTGGCCTGAGGACAAAGACTTTCCTCTAGGCTCAGATTAAAGATATGACAGATAGGAGTGGCTATAGAGTCAGCTAAAAATCTGATTATTTATTAGCCTAGCGGATATAAGTATTTTTGTCATGCAACAGTGTCTCTTGCGCTTTTGACAATGATTTTGCATGAGGCCGAATTCACATGATTTGCCTAACAGGTGCTGTTAGATTACAATATACTTTATCTTCCAGTTTAGAATGGTGTAAACAATACTAAATAAATAATAAAGAATACCAGAGAGTCTGTTCTAATGAAGAAAAAAAATTGTAAAGCCTTTAATACAAAGTTTAAAAACAGCTGGATTTGTGAAATTGCTTTATCCAACATTTTGCATGAGGCTTGGTGATCACAGAATCAGTAGGATATTAAACAAACACTCAAATAGCCAACAGGAACAGAAGCAGAGGGCTGAGTGACTCACTCATTCCTGGCTTTCGTTCCAAATAAGTTATATTATAATGCAGGGCTAAAGACACATTCTTTCTGATTGTCTTTAGTATGCAGTCTCTCTCCTCTTGCTACAGCTAATTTCGTCAGAATTATTATGTGGATTATAATAAATGAATATATTTGTAGGGGTTGATGCATTTTTCGTTAGGGCAAATCTGGTCTGTGATATTGAGTTAGAAATGTACAACTTTAGATTACTTAAGCCTCGAATACATTGCAAGTTTGCCCTTTTTTGGCCATTATGCTACACTTTACAATAGGACACAACTCTGACTGACCGCAGCATCTATCGGTAGTCTAAATTTTGGCACAAATTGGGGGATTTTTCACACCTAGCCAAGCTATTAGACTATCCTTTTGTAAATCAGTGGAGGTGTGGATGTTTCAGTCAGTCTCTCTGCTATTGCACTAGAGTCCTGCATTAGGCAAACAAACAAAAATCAGCTGGCGGGTGTTCCTGGAGTTGAGAGAGAACTTCGGTAATACAATGGCGCAATTACACTTGACATGTAGACTGACGATTTTCGAAAAATAGGATACTTGTGCTTTACAGCCCATTACAGAAATGAAGAGTCGATGTTATCCACCACGGAGTGGGACAGTGCAGCTCAAAACTGCAGATAACATAAGGCCAGCTATTGTGAAACAATACTTGTGGAACTTGTTGATTTCCTCTATCGCTTCAAGAGGCCTACTGTCTACCTGGCAATTGTGTGGCGTCACCTACAGATTTATGTGTGGTTTCAGAGAGAAGCCAGATGCGGGCCTGCGACCAGGCACGGGGGATGACGTCCTTTTCCTGCACAGCAATTTGAAGAAATCTAGTTATGAATGGACTGTTTTTTGAAGTTATTGTTTTAGTATATTTATTTGTTGTCTGATATTAGAAGGCAGGAAAAAATGAATATTAGCCTACTGTCTGTAGTCATAAAAACAATTAGGCTAAATAAATAGATGTTATTTTGTTGGGTAACTAATCGGCTCTCGGAACTCATTAAGAGGCCCCGTGTAGCTCAGTTGGTAGAGCATGGCGTTTGCAACGCCAGGGTTGTGGGTTCGATTCCCACGGGCGGCCAGTATGAAAAATGTATGCACTCACTGACTGTAAATTGCTCTGGATAAGAACGACTGCAAAATGTAAGAGGTGACTTCTATCTTCAATATAATCATTCAGAAGGTTAAAGCCGTAGGTTTTAGGCCTGCATTAAATTAGATTACCAAGTTCATTTTTCATTATGTTATAATAATCCATGCCTTCTGGGAATGTTATAAAGTCCACAAGTTATGTTTGGAGTTAGAAATATGGCTGTCAGAAGTATTATCATGGAAATTATCTGCATATTTCAAGACATGGCATATAACAGTGCAGTGAGATACTTTTCTCATCAATCGCCTTGAAAAAAAATGTATACTTAAATACTGAAAATCAACCAATGTCAGCATTTAAATGCTTTATTATCCAAATGTTGAAAGTGCGTGGGCGACGGAGAGAAACAAAATGGTGCAGTTTGAGGCCATCTGGCGCAGAGTGATGCGTTCGTGTACATTCTTCATTGTAACCACAATGTCACAAATAATTGAACACACACACACACACACAACATGAGCATATTAACTTTTTCAAAACATGTATTTATTAAAGACTATCAGAAAAAATGTTGATCCAAAGCCACAAATGAGTGAGTCACTCAGCTTTATGCAGGCAAATATAGCTTTATGTTGCAAAATAGCCTACTATATAGGCCAAGCCTAAACACATATATTAAATTGCCTAAATAAACGAGTACATTTAATAAATAAATGAAATAGCTCAGGTCTCGAAAATATGGGCAACCCTTTTCCCCCTCCCTGTCCTCCCTGTCCTCGCTGGAATCTCTTTCATTCAGTGTCTTCTTTACATCAGCAAAGAAGGACCCCGTGTTTCAGAAACTCTATATAGGGGGATATCAGTCTTTCACACTGTGGTAAATAAAGCCAGTTTGTTATTTAGAATTATTTCTTTCTGTTTTTAGAGGGAGAGAAACAAAAAACATAATCAGCGTTCTAACTCCCCCTTGTGACAGTGTGGCGCAATGACAATCTGCCATTAACTACCACAAACGATCGCCGTACAAGCTCAAAACTTTTAATTGAGGAACCACTGTACCATCCTCAGTAGCTTTCCATCTAAGTTGTCAATGCCAGTAGGTTTGTCCTTATTGATCGATAACAATAATTGTTCAACCTCTGGTTTTCTTTTATTATTTGTTTTTTATACACTACAGGTCAAAAGTTTGGACACACCTACTCATTCAAGGGTTTTTCTTTATTTTTACTATTTTTTACATTGTAGAATAATAGTGAAGACATCAAACCTATGACATAACACATATGGAATCATGTAGGAACCAAAAAAGTGTTAAACAAATCAAAATATATTTGAGATTTGAGATTCTTCAAATAACCACCCTTTGCCTTGATGACAGCTTTGCACACTCTTGCATTTTCTCAACCAGCTTCATGAGTAAGTCACCTGGAATGCATTTCAATTAACAGGTGTGCCTTCTTAAAAGTTAATTTGTGGAATTTCTTTCCTTCTTCATGCGTTTGAGCCAATCAGTTGTGTTGTGACAAGGTATACAGAAGATAGCCCTATTTGGTAAAAGACCAAGTCCATATTATGGCAAGAACAGCTCAAATAAGCAAAGAGAAATGACAGTCCATTATTACTTCAAGACATGAAGGTCAGTCAATCCGGTAAACATTTCAAGAACTTTGAAAGTTTCTTCAAGTGCAGTCGCAAAAACCATCCAGTGCTATGAGGAAACTGGCTTTCATGAGGACCGCCACAGGAATGGAAGACCCAGAGTTACCTCTGCTGCAGAGGATAAGTTCATTAGAGTTACCAGCCTCAGAAATTGCAGCCCAAATAAATGCTTCACAGAGTTCAAGTTACAGACACATCTCAACATCAACTGTTCAGAGGGGACTGTGTGAATCAGGCCTTCATGGTCGAATTGCTGCAAAGAAACCACTACTAAAGTAAACCAATAAGAAGACTTGCTTGGTCCAAGAAACACGAGCAATGGACATTAGACCGGTGGAAATGTGTCCTTTGGTCTGGAGTCCAAATTGTAGATTTATGATTCCAACCTCCGTGTCTTTGTGAGACGGATGATCTCCGCATGTGTAGTTCCCACAGTAAAGCATGGAGGAGGAGGTGTTATGGCGTGGGGGTGCTTTGCTGGTGATTGTCTGTGATTTATTTAGAATTCAAGGCAAAATTAACCAGCATGGCTACCACAGCATACTGTAGCGACACGCCATCCCATCTCGTTTCGGCTTAGTGGGACTATAATTTGTTTTTCAACAGGACAATGACCTAACACACCTCCAGGCTGTGTAAGGGCTATTTGACCAAGAAGGAGAGTGATGGAGTGCTGCGTCAGATGACCTGGCCTCCACAATCCCCTGACCTCAACCCAATTGAGATGGTTTGGGATGAGTCGGACGGCAGAGTGAAGGAAAAGCAGCCAACAAGTGCTCAGCATATGTGGGAACTCCTTCAAGACTGTTGGAAAAGTATTCCAGGTGAAGCTGGCTGAGAGAATGCCAAGAATGTGCAAAGCTGTCATCAAGGCAAAGTAAAATATACAGTGAGGGAAAAAAGTATTTGATCCCCTGCTGATTTTGTACGTTTGCCCACTGACAAAGACATGATCAGTCTATAATTTTAATGGTAGGTTTATTTGAACAGCGAGAGACAGAATAACAACAAAAAAACGCATGTCAAAAATGTTATAAATTGATTTGCATTTTAATGAGGGAAATAAGTATTTGACTCCCCTCTATATCAGACAGATTTCTGGCTCCCAGGTGTCTTTTATACAGGTAACGAGCTGAGATTAGGAGCACACTCTTAAAGGGAGTGCTCCTAATCTCAGCTTGTTACCTGTATAAAGGACACCTGTCCACAGAAGCAATCAATCAATCAGATTCCAAACTCTCCACCATGGCCAAGACCAAAGAGCTCTCCAAGGATGTCAGGGACAAGATTGTAAACCTACACAAGGCTGGATTGGGCTACAAGACCATCGCCAAGCAGCTTGGTGAGAAGGTGACAACAGTTGGTGCGATTATTCGCAAATGGAAGAAACACAAAATAACTGTCAATCTCCCTCGGCCTGGGGCTTCATGCAAGATCTCACCTCGTGGAGTTGCAATGATCATGAGAACGGTGAGGAATCAGCCCAGAACTACACGGGATGATATTGTCAATGATCTCAAGGCAGCTGGGACCATAGTCACCAAGAAAACAATTGGTAACACACTACGCCGTGAAGGACTGAAATCCTGCAGTGCCCGCAAGGTCCTCATGCTCAAGAAAGCACATATACAGGCCAGTCTGAAGTTTGCCAATGAACATCTGAATGATTCAGAGGAGAACTGGGTGAAAATGTTGTGGTCAGATGAGACCAAAATCGAGCTCTTTGGCATCAACTCAACTCGCCGTGTTTGGAGGAGGAGGAATACTGCCTATGACCCCAAGAACACCATCCCCACCGTCAAACATGGAGGTGGAAACATTATGCTTTGGGGGTGTTTTTCTGCTAAGGGGACAGGACAACTTCACCGCATCAAAGGGACGATGGACGATGGACTTTTTTCCTTCACTGTATGTTGATTTGTTTAACACTTTTTTGGTTACTACAATATTCCATATGTGTTATTTCATAGTTTTGATGTCTTCACTATTATTCTACAATGTAGAAAATAGTAAAAATAAAGAAAAACCTTTGAATGAGTAGGTGTGTCCAAACTTTTGACTGGTACTGTACATGAGTACGATGGCTCACTGTTCATTGTTGGTATTTCCTGCCTAATTTTGCCCACTTTGCCAATGAAGTAATCATTAAAATAATTGCCAACATCAAATGGTTTTGTGATGAATAAGCCATCTGATTCGATGAAAGTTTTTCTGCCCAAAATGTAATTTAAGGTTCTCCAAAGTTTTTTTTCCCATAATTCTTTATATCATTGATCTTGGCTTCATAATACAGTTTCTACTTCTTTTTGTTGAGTTTAGTCACATCATTTCTCAATTTGCAGTAAGTCAGCCAGTCAGATGTGCAGCCAGACTTATTAGCCACTCCTTTTGACCCATCTCTTTCAACTGTTGTGGAAATTCTTACACAGGGACACTCAAAGTCAATCTTAAATGAATCATTCTTTATTATCAGCATGCCAGAGAGGCTCCAACCAACTCAATGCACCAAGTACACATGACGACCAGGAGCTCTACCCGGTGTAGTCCCTTTAGTTCTCTTATATACAGACAAGTTATATTTGCATGATTTAGCTTATTTGTCATTCATAATTAATTCATCATTAACATTTGCTTCCTTCATGTGACCGACCAATACTGGGTCATGCAGGTGACAGACCAATACCTCACGAGGCTTCTTCCCTCTAAGCTGAGACCTTGAAACTGAGATATCCCTTTCTCAAAACAAGGTTCTGGGCGTTCTGCCAAATTGCAGATACTGATAGTGAGGATTCGTTCAATCAGTCACTTGCATGAACACATAAATGTGTTATTAGAAAAGCACATGAATAGAACACAGAAATTGATTATTAGAAAAGCACAAACATCAACATTTCCATCACATAACCATACAGTTTTTAAATTCCTCTTCAATCCATGGAGCCTTAACAGTTCTAACAGTCAGTTTCTTAACAGGTGCATGTTTATCAATACTTGGTATTGGTTGATCCTCAAGAGGCGGGTGGACAAACAAAAACCCACAAATTCTGACAAACTCCAAGCATTGATTATGCAAGAATGGGCTGCCATCAGTCAGGATGTGGCCCAGAAGTTAATTGACAGCATGCCAGGGCGGATTGCAGAGGTCTTGAAAAAGAAGGGTCAACACTGCAAATTTTGACTCTTTGCATAAACTTAATGTAATTGTCAATAAAAGCCTTTGACACTTATGGAATGCTTGTAATTATACTTCAGTATACCATAGTAACATCTGACAAAAATATCTCATAACACTGAAGCAGCGAACTTTGTGAAGACCAATACCTGTGTCATTCTCAAACATTTTGACCACGACTGTACATTCAGCAGTCCATTAATCAGTTGGTGTGTGTAAGTGTGTGTGTGCGCTGTGGGATTGAAGCTACTAACCCATAGGCTTGGCACTCTCATCCCTTCCAGGCTTTTGGGAGGGAGGGTGGACAATGAGCCTTTCGTAGAAGAAGACAAAGTCGTCTTCAGGGTAGAGTTCTCCTGTCAAAGGCAGAGGGTTTTATCTCAAGCTTATCTTTTTACATATTTAGACATTCCCAAGTACCATTCTAAACAAATTATTTTTCCATTTAATTTGGAAAAATAAGACACACAAGATCAGGAAGGATCTCATTACCAACACGATTTGTGATGGTGGACTTAATGTTTTAAATTGTATGCTGTTTATTCAGACTACAAAGGTGAACTGGATAAAGAGGTATCTCAAAAAACCTTATAGTCTTTGGAATATAATACCATATTTTATTTTATTTTCCAGAAAATTGGGGGGCTACATTTTGTATTATGCTGTGGGTAAACTTCCTGTTCAATTAGCAACATTTCATCAACAAGCTCTAATGTGCTGGTCCTTGTTAAACAAGCACAACTTCACTCCACAAAAGTTTTATTTGGAATAACAGTGATATTATATATAGAAATAAAACCTTATTTTTTTCATAATTGGTTTGCCAATAATATCTTTGTGTTTAGTCAACTTATAAATGATAATGGTGATCTTTATACTTACAGGGAATTATTAGCCAAATATAACTTTGTTATGTTGTGTAAGGAAAATTACATTTTAATGAAAGCTATTCCCAATGGAATGCTTACTTTACTGAAGGATTGATTAAGCTTTTCATTACATTAGTGATAGTGTAGAAATGAATGGCATCAATATATTAGATAAGAAATGTAACAATTTAGTCAGAGAAATTATTAACAGGAAGTTTACCCCTGCTGCAATTTTTCAATGGGCATCTTGATTTGATGTGAAATGGCAGCATGCGTGGACTAATCCACATAAATATTTGATAACTGATAAAGTAAGAGAAGTCTCTTGCAAGATCCTTCACACATGTTATCCTTGTAATGACACCTACAGCACCCGATGTCACAGGAAGGCCATAAAGATCATCAAGGACATCAACCACCCGAGCCATTGCCTGTTCACCCCGCTATCATCTAGAAAGCAAGGTCAGTACAGATGCATCAATGCTGGAACCGAGACAATGAAAAACAGCTTCTATTTCAAGGCCATGGAATTTAAGAATATATGCATATATGGACAAGCAATGACAGAGTGGCATGGACTAAGATACAGTAGAACATCAACCAGCCAAGCCATTGTCTGTTCACCCCGATATCATCCAGAAGGCGAGGTCAGTACAGGTGCATCAATGCTGGGACCGAGAGAATGAAAAACAGCTTATATTTCAAGGCCATCAGACTGTTAAATAGCCATCACTAGCACACTAGAGGCTGGCTGCTGCCTATTGAAATCACTGGCCACTTTAAGAAATGGAACACTAGTCACTTTAATAATGTTTACATATCTTGCATTACTCATCTCATATGTATATACTGTATTCTATAATATTCTACTGTATCTTAGTCCATGCCACTCTGTCATTGCTTGTCCATATATGTATATATTCTTAAATTCCATTCCTTACTTAGATTTGTGTGTATTGGGTATATGTTGTGAAATTGTTGGATATTACTTGTTAGATATTACTGCACTGTCGGAGATAGAAGCACAAGCATTTCGCTACACCCGCAATATCATCTGCTAAACACGTGTATGTGACAAATAACATTTGATTTGATTTGATGTAATATTTGTGTTTCTAAATATGTAATTAATGTAGAAAATGAATGTAGCTTTTGTGAATTGGAAAATTAGACTATAGAGCATTTATTTTGTGATTGTTTGCATAGTGAAATATTTTGGACAGATATGAAAATATATGTTAGTGATAAAAAGTATATCAAATTTGGTAATGCTTACAGGTTTGCACATCTTATTTTACATACAGTACATGCACAATGTCTGCCAATACATTGTGGATTTGTTAATTTTACAGGGGAAAATGTTCATCCATAAAGAAAAAACTGATTTAGAATATTATATAACATCCCTGAAAGTTATAAATAGCAAATGATCAAATAAGTGTCTACAGTATTTGTCAAGATGTAATTTGTCTATAGTGTAATATACTTGCTTTGTGTCTTTATTTATTATTTACTTTTTTGGGGGGTATTTTGTCATGTGTGATATTTGTATATTGTTTTGTACAATGTTCGTGTGATGCAATAATCATCTTATTTTTTTCTCAAAAAGTCTTCCCAAGTTGCATTCCTTCGGAACGTTTCTCATCTTAGGTGTTTGTTTCTTTTGGGAAAGATGTTAGGCACGCACGGTCATGTGAAGTAGCAACATGAACGCATCTACTAAAATTTCAGGTACAGTGAATGTTTTTTTGAAACGTCTTGATTTTCGAAACACCACTCTCGTGTGTTAGCTAAGTATGTGAACTTTATTTGCACGTTAAGGGTACATTTGGGCAAGTGTTTGGTAGCTAACTTTAGTTATGGAGTTCAATTCAGAACCGGCTTGCTAGCCTTGCTTAGCTAGCTAACGCTAGCTATCTAACGTTGGCTACTAGAGCTAGCTAGCTAGCTACCTTGCTACCTTGCTAGCTCAAAGCATAATAAAGTAAAATACATCTGATATGTACGGTATTTAACTGACTTTTTTTGTAGTAATCATGAAGCATGACGTTCAAAGAACTAGCTTGCTAACGTCTGTCTCGATCCATTCCCATCACTGTCTGAACAGCCACGGCCACGGTGGACATGGATCCCGAGGTGGCACGGGGGTTGTTTGAGGAGGGGGCGACCCTCGTACTGCTGGGGGTTCCCGAGGGCACTGAGCTGGGCATTGACTACAAGAGCTGGCAGGTTGGGCCTCGCTTCCGCGGGGTGAAAATGATCCCACCAGGTCTCCACTTCCTCCACTACTGCTCCTGTAACGCACCAGACCGCGGAGGTGAAACAGGCCCTAGAACAGGCCTCTTCCTCACCCTGAAACCAAGAGAGATCCTGCTGGCCAACTGGGACCCCAAAGTGGAGGATCTGGACTTCTCTGCCACTCAGAATGAAGATGAGGTGGGTCGGGTCCGGGCAGGCCTACGAGACCTGGACCCTTTCCTGGGGCCCTACCCGTACGAGGTGATGCGGAAGTGGGTCTCCCTAACTGACAAGGTGAACCAGGAGCTGGCCACCAGGCTGCAGCCTCTCTCTGGGCGTGTGTGCGCCTTCAGTGACGTGATCCCAGAGCTCCAGCTCACACACACCAAGGATCGCGACGAGCAGAACCTGCCCAGGAATGACACAGAGTGTCAGAGCATGAGGGAGGGCCTGGACAGGCTGCCCAGGATGAAGCCAAGAGAGGGGACTGAGCTGAGGTTCTCCCCCATCCCCAGGCAGAACTACCCACCTGGGGCCACCCCAGCCCAGATCACCCAGTGCAGCCTGGACTTGAGCTATGCCCTGGACAGTCTACTGGAGAAACACCACCAGCAGCAGCCACTCAACGTGCTGGGTGAGTGAGAATGGAGACCTATGTGGTATATTTGACCAGTTTATATGAATTTATGGAGCAATTAAATTGCATTGGAACTTAGACTAGAAATGTATAGACAGCGGAACATCAAATGAGATTGGGGCTTAGACATTTGAATTGACATGATTAGAACCCTGCTGTAGGTCATATTTCTTCCTCAACCGCCTATCCTTAACCACTATGAACCACATTTTATGGGACAGTCTTTGCTTTATATAAGAGGTGTAAAATAAACTGGATATGTCACCATTGTTTTGAGTTTGTTCACTACCAGTTGATAATTAACTGTCTGACTGATTGCTCATCTCTCGCTCTCTCTCTCTTTGCCTTTCTCCCTTGCCCTTCTCTCCCTCTCTCCCCCTTCCAGGTGAGCTGCAGTTTGCATTTGTGTGTTTCCTCATTGGGAATGTGTACGAGGGCTTTGAGCACTGGAAGCGCCTTCTAGCCCTGCTGTGTCGTAGTGAGGAGGCCATGCGTCAACGCCGGGACCTGTACCTGGGCCTCATCGCTGTGCTCTACCACCAGCTGGGGGAGATACCTCCAGACTTCTTTGTAGACATCGTGTCCCAGGACAACTTCCTCACCTCCACACTACAGGTGAGCTGGCATGAATGAACCCCCATCATTACAGATGTCTGTGTTATAGAGTATCTTCCCCAGGGGTCATTCCATGTCATTTCAGCAAGCCATGACACCCACCATTTCAGATTGTTCTGAAATACTTTCTGTAGTTAGAAACATATCAAATCAAGCTTTATTTATACAGCACATTTCAGACATAGAATGCAACACAATGTGCTTCACAGGAAAAACAAATAAAACAATGAAAATAAAAACTTAAATATGTACTACACAACAAACACGAGGATAAAAAACAAAAGAATAACAATACTAACTGAACGACTAAAAAGCACCCTAAGGCAAAGCAAATCTAAAAAGGTTTGTTTTAAGATCAGATGAGTTTTAAGGTCTAATCTTTAAATAAGATTAGCATTCCTAAAACATTCTTTTGTTGACATTTAATTTGATCTCTGATAAATTAAGCTAATTGATTGCACCCAAATTATAGGATTCACATAATATTCAATAAAAATAGTACCCAACATCCAATTTGAACCAAACTTCTTCCTACAGTTGAATATGATATGAGGAATCCAATAAAATTGTCAAAAGCCACCCACGGACCCCACACCAATCCCACCCCAACAACCAGTATACAGTATCAGTTCTTTATGTTTGACAAGTAATATAAAGATGCAGTTTGAAATATTGCTTCTTCATCCTTTGTAATGGATTTCCTGTGAAATTGAAGTCGCTTGCAATATTTACCACTAGATGCTGCTGTTCCTACTACTGCCACCACACCCTTTTATCAATGTTGCTGGTCTCTAGTGTTTAATAAATGGATCACAACATTTCCTTTCAACTTTGGGTAGAAAACCAATAGCCTTTGCTCGTGATGAAAATAAATGTGTGGTCAATTGTGTGCTAAAGCCAGTGCTCCATGAAAGCAATTCAGTTTGTCCTTCTCTTAGCAACCTAATGCTTCAACCAATTCTCATTGAATAGTACAACAAATGGAAGCTCTCAGAGAGGGCTATCCATATGGTGTGATTCTCATATTAATACTTTTTCTACAAGCCCGAAACTTTGACGGAGAAATGGGCTATGACAAAAATATTGTGAAAACCCTAATAAAATAATACAATGATAAAAATTAATAATAATATGCCATTTAGCAGACGCTTTTATCCAAAGCGACTTAGTCATGTGTGCATACAATTTTACGTATGGGTGGTCCCGGGGATCGAACCCACTACCCTGGCGTTACAAGCGCCATGCTCTACCAATTGAGCTACAGAGGAAGAAAAACCATTGCATGGCAGTCGTATGTTTTTAAATACAATTATTAGAAAACATCTCTATATGTAGTGTGATTAGTGACGTTTACCTTTAAACCCAACCCGGCCCAATAAGCATTACCCTTTGGGACTTTTACAATTGAAGACCATTAGAGGACATAACATTGAAACCATTACAACTGCTGTAGCCTAATGGTTTGCTTGTTGACCAGGAATGGTCTAACTAATCCATACCTTTTTTAAAGGGAATAAACCACACACAGAGGGGCCATTTCCTGGAGATAAATGAAGCCTAAGAGAATGAAAAACTGAATTGCTTTCATGGAGGACTGGCTTGAATTGTGAGGATGACTGCACAATTTATTTTCAAAAGCTATGGATTTTCTACACAAAGTTGCAAAGAAAATGTTGTGATAATTTAATCCCCTAGAGTCGATGTCCGTGCCCCCGCGGAAATCGAATTAGCATAATAAAAACATCACCATGAAATCTGTCAGTTTAAGCTAGAGATGTTTTTTTGTATTGGATGCATCTCAATCCACTGCATCTGCCGATTTCGCAATTCCACATCTGTGGTGAAAGGAGACAGAGCTAGAGTTGTTTGTCAGACCATGAGACGTCCCGAAAATCGGTCTTCTCACAAAATCGTCTGTAGGGTCTGAACAGTTCTGGCTACAGACTAATATGACCCTTCTGTGGAAAGGTGAGACTCTCACGAACATGTACATGTCAAGGACGCCCACAGGCCTCACAAGACTAGTCTGAAGGTCCCCCGGTACCAGTTGAATAAATGAATGGAAGTATATATGGAGACTGTTTAGTGCCAAAATAAGGGTTTCCAGATCTTTCTTATCTCTCTCAGATATAGGACAGACAATTCAGAACAAACTTCCTTTAGATTTTTTTGGGGGGACTATCTGTTGTTCCATGTAGTGAATCTGTTATTCAATGCGTTTGAATGGGCTAATATCAGTAAGGCCAAATAACATTTTTAATGGGGACAAAAAAAAGTTACTTTTTTTTTTAATATATACTTCAAGGGGTCTTAAAATTCCAAATCAAATAGCTAAATTATCCTTGTTATGACCTTCTTAAAACAATTCCATATAGCTTAGTAGAACCCCTCCACCGGCTTAGACGGCTTATGGGTTAATAAACACAAGAGACCTGCAAAATTGATAAAGGTATCAGAAACAGCTGTATCTAGTGGGCAAAACTTGGCACTTTCACACTAATTTATGGTAAATAATGCAAGTGACTTAAATGGCACATTTCTCTGATCAGGGAAAAATAAATTACATCACCAGATTCACAAGGGAATACATTACAAACGATGAAGAAGCAATACTTTATAATTTTCCGACCCCCTGTTCGCTCCAACGAACTTCAGCCCGTGGCTGAATCTAGTGCAAAAATGACTGCGCAGTAGCTTCAAAACAGTGCCCCCTGTCAGTCATCTAGGGTTCATACACATCATTGGTCCTATCGCATCTGACCACAAAACATAGTCTGCCATTTTCTATTAACTTCCCGATGATTCTACATGTTGAATCGCCTTTCTTTCGTCGGCACCCAGCAGGTGATCTACTGAGTACGTCCGACGTGCGTTACGGTGTATGGTGTGTCTCGTCTCTAACCTGCTCTCCATTTCCCTGCTCTCCCTCAGGATTTCTTCCAGTTTGCCAGTGGGCCGGGGGTGGACGGCACCCTGCGGAAGAGGGCAGAGAAGTTCAAGGCCCACCTGACCAAAAAGTTCTGCTGGGACTTTGAGGTAGACCCTGACGATTGTGACCCTGTTGTAGTGGAACTGCCTGATGGGGTCACACTGGACTGAACATGCTCTGAAGATTATCCAGGGTCCCAGGTATTGGGTCAGGGGAGGAAACAGGACTGAAACATCATGTAAAAGAAGAGAGAGGACTTCTGTTGTCTTTCTCTCATTTCCTTCCAGTGTGTTGCCTTGAATGGGAGTTTTACCACTAAGGAAAAACAACTCTGTCCTCCAAGGCTCTAGATTCTGGGGTGTCACTCTCCATATGCCAACCAGTGACACTTCAGACCATGCTTTCCCCTCCCTGGCTCTCTCTGTAACCTCTCTGTCAGTCTACTCATAAACGAGCACTTGGCCATCTGAGCGGAAAGGTCTAGTTGCAATAAGGAATGAGGTCAATATGGCACTTTCTAGGTGGATCATTCTAAGGTTCTAGAGGAGAATTCTGAAATGTGGAAAAACTGTCTTTGACAGTAAATCAGAAAAAGCCCAAGTAGGCTACCGTTGATTTGTGTTTGAGTTGACACCATATCTGAAACGCATGTAGAACATTCTAGTGGAAAATGACCCTAGAACAGTTAATTCTGAACATTATAAACTCTCTGCCTTAATCTAACTGTGCCACTGAAGACTTGTTGTTTTTCACAATGTGTGGGTAATCTACCCAGTGTGGACTATCCAGCAGAGTGTAAAACCTCTACCCCACCCCAACCCCCTTTTGTGTCCTTTGTACCCATTTACTGTAACATTCTGTGACTGGACATTTCCTTTGATTAAACAACTTTTGATACCGTGTGTGATTTTGCTTATTGTGTTCTGAAAATGTTATTAACAGATTGTCTCCACTAGATGGCAGCCCTGATCTTTACTGTAGCTCTGTACTTTAGACCTGTAGATCAATCTGGAGGCAGTAATGTTTGGTCTCTGAATGATGATGTCAGTAAAACTTTCAAAATACCTTTCCCCCATTGATCTGTGACGGTTTCCGCTAGATAACACAGCCACAGTCAAGTTCCACAGCCACAAAGTCGAAATTGGCTACAAAAGATTACATAAGGTTAGCAGTGTGGTTAGGTTTAAAATCAAATTTTAAGAAAAATTGTAGAAACGGCTGTTAACTAGTGACAGTGCAGCACTGTTCAAAAGGTGCCATACGGTACGTGTGTCCATTACACCAGCCTCATCGACACTGTTCAAAATGTTTGAGGTTTGTTTTATGACAGAAAATATCTGCCAGGAGGTTGACCGCAAGACATTGTCGTAGAGATGCTGCCTGTGTGTGTTTGCATTCACAGCTGAGAATAGATGACCAACACTTTTCAGACTGAGGAGGAATCGGCCGCTCCCACCCGCAGCATGAAAAATGCAGACCACGCTGCAATGATCTCTGTCGGGTCCCGCGGATAAATGCAGCCCTCTACTTCAGTGGACCTGTGAACACCCTAGTGTGGACATGCGAGGGCATTTGACTTCAGGAGTGCAGTTACTCACCCAGCTGTCCAATTAGTTTGGAGGTCCAGTCAGACGGACCATCACTGTGTCCCATTTCATTCCAATAACCCCCTCCCCCTTGTAAAACTATCCTGCTTGGGTCCGGAATTGCAACCATTTCCTTTTAATATCCCTGATTGCTCCCACCCTGTGCTGCCTGTCAGCCACCCTTATAAAGACACACACAAAACACACGGGGCCAGGGCAGAGTGTGGAGGTTGATTGTGTGCATCCTCAAGGCATACCTACCCAGCCCCTGTCAGTCAATGTAGATTTTGTACTCCATTAGATGTGGCATTTCCATAGAGCTCACAGGCTAGTCAGGCTGCCAGTACAAACTGGTCTCTCTGTCTCAATCTATCCCCTCAGAGCAGGAATAATACATGGAGGGAGTGTGTGTGCGCAAGCATGTGTGTGCGTGCATTCGTACGCGTGTGCATGTGAATGAGAGAGTTACGCATCAATCTTCACAGGCATATTTCTCAGGCTGTTTAATGGAAGCATTGGCATTCTCTCTTTCTCACATTGAGAGTCAATCTGTTTAAATCCGTTACCACTTTGTAGTAAAGCAAGGCGTGTAATTATAATGAATTGCTTGTCAGAGTGTGGCCTTTTAGTAACTGACCAAGTCCCCATGATTACATGTCAAAAGGACTGGTGTGTGTCTGTGTGTTTGTTGACTATAGCTGCTTTTTACAACGCTATGGGGACCACTGGTTCCTCAGCCAAATGTGTGTTTATAAACCTTCACCAATGTGATTTGTTCTGACAGTGAACGGTAAACAGCTCGGTCCAGTCCTTCACTATGTAATGTACAGCCAATCAGTGTTAACTACACTGTAAATATTATTGGAAATGAATGACGCCATGTGAATATGCAGTGAAGGATCTTGTGTACTGTATGTGCAGTGAGACTCAGTGAAAGATATGGCCATGTGTGTAACTGTAGATTGTGTGTGTGCATGCAAATGTTTGTGCATAGGTGCGTGTGTGTGTGGTAGTGAAGCCTTTACCAATGTGAGCCCACTGTGGCAGCCCTAGCACTCCGCTCTCTCATGCACAGTCCTGGTCCCTAAGGACCAGTTGTGGAGCCCCCTCTCTCTGGGTTTTCCCTTTCCGTCATTCAGAAGTTTTAAGAGTGTGTTGATGACTGAGCTAGAATTCCTCTTTGCTCCCTCTCAGCTCCACAGCCACAGAGGCTTCACATGTCTGACTCACATGACCCAAACGTGAGGCAGGCACGTGTACACTCCCAGGGAGTGTGTAAGGAACAGTGCTTGAGAGAGTGCATGCGTATGTGTGTGTTTAAAGCTTAGTGTATAGGATATGTATGTTCAGAGGAGAGCTGTGTGTGAGTACTTGTGAACAATGTTTTCTGTTATAGTAATCTGCAGAAGTAATTAATGGCATGAGCAGCCCTTTGATTCCTCAGACCTTTGATGCCTCAGGAGAGAGAGTGAGAGAGAGAGGCATGCATGCTCTGTTGCCCAGACACAAGGGCAGGGGGCTATGAGTCCGGTCCTTGAGCAACCCTGTCATTAACTTGGTAAGAAAGCCTGCTGTATTGGCCTGCTTGCTTTAATGAAGCAACACGTCAACAACTATTAACTAAGTGGATCTATCGAAGTTGTAGGAGTGGTCAAAACATTAAACCTCTACGAGCAAGGTGTAGGTATTTTCCTTTATTTTCGTATTGTAATGTATACCCTGCAGCTATAGGCAAGGAATCGCATCTTTGACTTTAGTCATGAGATCCTGACACTGGGGATAGAGGTTGACTGGGGACCTATAAGAATAACAACACAAACACCCTGAGGGCCCCAGTGCAGAGGAGGTACTCTTCTCGGGTGCCAGAAGATATGCCTGAGTTTTGTCACTAAGAACTACACTGAAACACAGCATTCAAACATTTGGATTTCCTTGTAACCCACCAAGTAACCAACACCAATGTTTCTTGCCGGGACTCAAATGTAAGCCTTACACTTCCTGATCCTGCTCCATCTCCACTTCTACTCTACCGAGGCCTCTCGTCTTCTCTCCTCCTCTCCCCTCCCGTTGTCTTTCCTCTGTGGGTGTATCATTTCCTCCTGCTGTGTGAAGTGTGGAGCAGCAGCGAACTGTCATTGGTCTCTCTCACTGCTGAGTCTGTCTGCCATGCTCCCTTCCTAATGTGGAGCATAAAGTATGGGATATAGTACGGCTACTATCTTTCTCTGTTTCTGTCTTTCTCTCCATTTGTATGAGGTTTCGTGCTTCATGCTCCCCACCTTGCTCCCCCCATTTCTATCTATCTGTTTTATGAAAGAATGTTAAAAAGGAAGAATAAATAGGCCCAGCAAGCTGTGGGTGTGTGTGTGCATGCGTGTGGAGCACAGGTCTTGATGGCCTCTGTGTTTTCTTAGTGTCTGTGTGTTGGAGCGAGTGCTGTGAGGTGAAAGCGGACCTCTCCCAGCAGCTCTGGGCCTTGGGGACGTCCCTGTCAAAGGCTCAGGGAGGGAGAGGAAGGTCAAAAGGGAAACTCAGAGCTCAATATGACTTTCAGCTGTGGATCTGGGGATGGCTATACAGTCATCAGCAGCCATGTTTCTTCTTCTTTATTTCTGAGAGTTATCCACACAAAAACCTCGCTGCTCATTTCCTTCTGACTATGTCTCTCTCTTTCCATTTCTCTCTCTGAGAGAGAGAGAGAGAAGAGAGAAACATTTGTGCAGAACTTCAAATCAACCCCCCTCACTCTCTCTGTCTTTCCTCCCTCCCTCTCCAGCAGCATGTGTGTTGAGTGCTAACCCGTTTATCACAGTCTAACTCTCATGGTAGGCCAGTGGACAATATAAAATAATACAAAATAAAATAATTAAAGAGCAGCAGTAAAAATAACAATAGCGAGGCTATATTCAGGGGGTACCGGTACCGAGTCAATGTGCGGGGGCACCGGTTAGTCGAGGTAATTGAGGTAATATGTATATGTCGGTAGAGTTATTAAAGTGACTACGCATAGATAATGAACAGAGAATAGCAGCAGCGTAAAAGATGGGGTGCTTGGACCATGTTAGTTTGTTGGTGATGTGGACACCAAGGAACTTGAAGCTCTCAACCTGCTCCACTACAGCCCCGTCGATGAGGAAGGGGGGTGCTCGGTCCTCTTCTATTTCCTGTAGTCCACAATCATCTCCTTTATCTTGATCACGTTGAGGGAGAGGTTGTTGTCCTGGCACCACTCAGCCAGGTCTCTGACCTCCTCCCTATAGGCTGTCTCGTCGTTGTCGGTGATCAGGCCTACCACTGTTGTGTCATCTACAAACTTAATGATGGTGTTGGAGTCGTGCCTGGCCATGCAGTCATGAGTGAACAGGGAATACAGGAGGGGACTGAGCACGCACCCCTGAGGGGCCCCCAGGTTGAGGATCAGCATGGGGGATGTGTTGTTACCTACCCTTACCACCTGTGGGCGGCCCATCAGGAAGTCCAGGATCCAGTTGCAGAGGGAGGTGTTTAGTCCAAGGGTCCTTAGCTTAGTGATGAGCTTTGAGGGCACTATGGTGTTGAACGCTGAGCTGTAGTCAATGAATAACATTCTCACGTAGGTGTTCCTTTTGTCCAGGTGTGAAAGGGCAGTGTGGAGCGCAATAGAGATTGCATCATCTGTGGATCTGTTGGGGCGGTATGCAAATTGGAGTGGGTCCAGGGTTTCTGTGATAATGGTGTTGATGTGAACCATGACCAGCCTTTCAAAGCACTTCATGGCTACAGACGTGAGTGCTACAGGTCGGTAGTCATTTAGGCAAGTTACCTTATTTTTCTTGGGCACAGGGACTATGGCGGTCTGCTTGAAACATGTTGGTATTACAGACTCAGACAGGGAGAGGTTGAAAATGTCAGTGAAGACACTTGCCAGTTGGTCAGCGCATGCTCGGAGTACACGTCCTGGTAATCCATCTGGCCCTGCGGCCTTGTGAATGTTGATCTTACTCACATCGGCTACGGAGAGCGTGATCACACAGTCGTCCAGAACAGCTGATGCTCTCATGCATGTTTCAGTGTTACTTGCCTCGAAGCGAGTATAGAAGTAATCTAGCTCGTCTGGTAGTCTCGTGTCACTGGGCGGCTCATGGCTGTGCTTCCCTTTGTAGTCTGTAATATTGCCTGTTTGATGGTTCGTCGGAGGGCATATCGAGATTTCTTATTAGCTTCCGGGTTAGAGTCCCGCTCCTTGAAAGCGGCAGCTCTATCCTTTAGCTCATTGCAGATGTTGCCTGTAATCTATGGCTTCTGGTTGGGGTATGTACGTACAGTCACTGTGGGGACGACGTCATCGATGCACTTATTGATGAAGCCAGTGACTGATGTGGTGTACTCCTCAATGCCATCGGAAGAATCCCGGAACATATTCCAGTCTGTGCTAGCAAAACAGTCCTGTAGCTTAGCATCTGCTTCATCTGACCACTTTGTTATTGACCGAGTCACTGGTGCTTCCTGCTTTAGTTCTTGCTTGTAAGCAGGAATCAGGAGGATAGAATTATGGTCAGATTTGCGAAATGGAGGGCGAGGGAGAGCTTTGTACGCATCTCTGTGTGTGGAGTAAAGGTGGTCTAGAGTTTTAACATGAAGGTAGAAATGAGGTAGAACGGATTTAAGTTTCCCTGCATTAAAGTCCACGGCCACTAGGAGCGCCACCTCTGGATGAGCATTTTCCTGTTTGCTTATGGCCATATACAGTTCATTGAGTGCAGTCTTAGTGCCAGCATCATTTTGTGGTGGTAAATAGACAGCTACGAAGAATATAGATGAAAACTCTCTTGGTAGATAGTGTGGTGTACAGCTTATCATGAGATACTCTACCTCAGGCGAACAAAACCTTGAGACTTCCTTAGATATCGTGCACCAGCTGTTGTTTACAAATATACATAGACCGCCACCCCTTGTCTTACCAGAGGCTGCTGTTCTATCCTGCCGATACAGTGTATAACCCGCCAGCTGTATGTTATTCATGTCTTCGTTCAGCCACGACTCAGTGAAACATAAGATATTACAGTTTTTAATGTCCCGTTGGTAGGATATTCGTGCCTGTAGTTCGTCCACTTTATTATCAAGCGATTGTAAGTCGGCCAACAGTATCGATGGCAAAGGAAGATTAGCCACTCGTCGCCGGCTCCTTACCTAGCACCCCGATCTCCTTCCGTGATATCTCATTTTTTTCTACTGCGAATGACGGGGATGAGGGCCCTGTTGGGTGTCTGGAGCAAATCCCTCTTGTCCGACTCATTAAAGAAAAATTATTTGTCCAGTTCAAGGTGAGTAATCACTGTACTGATGTCCAGAAGCTCTTTTCGGTCATAAGAGACGGTAGCAGCAACATTATGTACAAAATAAGTTATAGCACGGTTGGTTAAGAGTACATAAACGGCAGTCATTACCTCCGGCCCCATGGTAACATAGCCCTGATATACAGTACACACAGTGCAAGGCTTGATGTGGCCAAATGATTATAGATATGGTTGAGGACTTGAGATATTGCCATAGGTTTGAGATGAGGCCAAATGGTTGGATATACAGCCAATTTGTTATAGATATGACCAAGAGTTTGAAATCAGGCCAAAGGCTTTTGGGTTTGACAGAGCCATAGAAAGGCTTACAGATAGGCCTAGGTTCTGAGATACAGCCTATGGGTTATGTTTTAGAAATGTAGCTCTCTCTCGCTATAAGAAGGTCTTCGCACTTACTAGAAGTTTCACTAAAGATACCCTCAGCTACACATATACTATTTTTTTCTCTTGTAACTTTAAATGCAACGTATTGCCTATCAAACTACGTAGATGATTTCTCATTGAATCTTGAATCGCCCTTCTGCCACCGCGAGCGCTGCACTTGTTCTAGTCGCATGCACGAGCTACCGACCGGCGTCGAGCGGTGAGTTTCAAATTAATACCGCCAGTAGTAGGTTACGTTGGAGTTGCTATCATGTGTTGACCCACGGTCAGGAACAGGGAAGGGGCAAATGCAGTTTGACCGTTTGTCAGTAGCAGAACAAATTCAAATCAAGTAAAAACTAGCTTGTTTTAACAGCATTGCCTAGCTAACTAGCCAATTCATCTAGCCTGCATTAGTGATGATCAGCTGATATAGCCTATCCCCAGTAGTGTTTCTAGCAAATATACTTAACTAACTAACTTTAGTTCTAGCTTGCTTAGCTTACAATGTGTGATGAGTGATTTTGGTGCACATTTTCACTTTGAGCACGGCCATGCACTTAACGACGCAAATCATTCGCTTCACGACCGCAGTGATGTCACACAAAGTGGTGTTGCACAATAGGGAGGCCATGTGAGAATGGTTTTACTGTATGGCTCTCAGATGGACTCCACCCAATAGCTTTACTGTCTTTGTTTTTTACAGCATCTGCTTCATCTGACCACTTTGTTATTGACCGAGTCACTGGTGCTTCCTGCTTTAGTTCTTGCTTGTAAGCAGGAATCAGGAGGATAGAATTATGGTCAGATTTGCGAAATGGAGGGCGAGGGAGAGCTTTGTACGCATCTCTGTGTGTGGAGTAAAGGTGGTCTAGAGTTTTAACATGAAGGTAGAAATGAGGTAGAACGGATTTAAGTTTCCCTGCATTAAAGTCCACGGCCACTAGGAGCGCCACCTCTGGATGAGCATTTTCCTGTTTGCTTATGGCCATATACAGTTCATTGAGTGCAGTCTTAGTGCCAGCATCATTTTGTGGTGGTAAATAGACAGCTACGAAGAATATAGATGAAAACTCTCTTGGTAGATAGTGTGGTGTACAGCTTATCATGAGATACTCTACCTCAGGCGAACAAAACCTTGAGACTTCCTTAGATATCGTGCACCAGCTGTTGTTTACAAATATACATAGACCGCCACCCCTTGTCTTACCAGAGGCTGCTGTTCTATCCTGCCGATACAGTGTATAAACCGCCAGCTGTATGTTATTCATGTCTTCGTTCAGCCACGACTCAGTGAAACATAAGATATTACAGTTTTTAATGTCCCGTTGGTAGGATATTCGTGCCTGTAGTTCGTCCACTTTATTATCAAGCGATTGTAAGTCGGCCAACAGTATCGATGGCAAAGGAAGATTAGCCACTCGTCGCCGGCTCCTTACCTAGCACCCCGATCTCCTTCCGTGATATCTCATTTTTTTCTACTGCGAATGACGGGGATGAGGGCCCTGTTGGGTGTCTGGAGCAAATCCCTCTTGTCCGACTCATTAAAGAAAAATTATTTGTCCAGTTCAAGGTGAGTAATCACTGTACTGATGTCCAGAAGCTCTTTTCGGTCATAAGAGACGGTAGCAGCAACATTATGTACAAAATAAGTTATAGCACGGTTGGTTAAGAGTACATAAAACGGCAGTCATTACCTCCGGCCCCATGGTAACATAGCCCTGATATACAGTACACACAGTGCAAGGCTTGATGTGGCCAAATGATTATAGATATGGTTGAGGACTTGAGATATTGCCATAGGTTTGAGATGAGGCCAAATGGTTGGATATACAGCCAATTTGTTATAGATATGACCAAGAGTTTGAAATCAGGCCAAAGGCTTTTGGGTTTGACAGAGCCATAGAAAGGCTTACAGATAGGCCTAGGTTCTGAGATACAGCCTATGGGTTATGTTTTAGAAATGTAGCTCTCTCTCGCTATAAGAAGGTCTTCGCACTTACTAGAATTTTCACTAAAGATACCCTCAGCTACACATATACTATTTTTTTCTCTTGTAACTTTAAATGCAACGTATTGCCTATCAAACTACGTAGATGATTTCTCATTGAATCTTGAATCGCCCTTCTGCCACCGCGAGCACTGCACTTGTTCTAGTCGCATGCACGAGCTACCGACCGGCGGCGAGCGGTGAGTTTCAAATTAATACCGCCAGTAGTAGGTTACGTTGGAGTTGCTATCATGTGTTGACCCACGGTCAGGAACAGGGAAGGGGGCAAATGCAGTTTGACCGTTTGTCAGTAGCAGAACAAATTCAAATCAAGTAAAAACTAGCTTATTTTAACAGCATTGCCTAGCTAACTAGCCAATTCATCTAGCCTGCATTAGTGATGATCAGCTGATATAGCCTATCCCCAGTAGTGTTTCTAGCAAATATACTTAACTAACTAACTTTAGTTCTAGCTTGCTTAGCTTACAATGTGTGATGAGTGATTTTGGTGCACATTTTCACTTTGAGCACGGCCATGCACTTAACGACGCAAATCATTCGCTTCACGACCGCAGTGATGTCACACAAAGTGGTGTTGCACAATAGGGAGGCCATGTGAGAATGGTTTTACTGTATGGCTCTCAGATGGACTCCACCCAATAGCTTTACTGTCTTTGTTTTTACAGCATCTGCTTCATCTGACCACTTTGTTATTGACCGAGTCACTGGTGCTTCCTGCTTTAGTTCTTGCTTGTAAGCAGGAATCAGGAGGATAGAATTATGGTCAGATTTGCGAAATGGAGGGCGAGGGAGAGCTTTGTACGCATCTCTGTGTGTGGAGTAAAGGTGGTCTAGAGTTTTAACATGAAGGTAGAAATGAGGTAGAACGGATTTAAGTTTCCCTGCATTAAAGTCCACGGCCACTAGGAGCGCCACCTCTGGATGAGCATTTTCCTGTTTGCTTATGGCCATATACAGTTCATTGAGTGCAGTCTTAGTGCCAGCATCATTTTGTGGTGGTAAATAGACAGCTACGAAGAATATAGATGAAAACTCTCTTGGTAGATAGTGTGGTGTACAGCTTATCATGAGATACTCTACCTCAGGCGAACAAAACCTTGAGACTTCCTTAGATATCGTGCACCAGCTGTTGTTTACAAATATACATAGACCGCCACCCCTTGTCTTACCAGAGGCTGCTGTTCTATCCTGCCGATACAGTGTATAAACCGCCAGCTGTATGTTATTCATGTCTTCGTTCAGCCACGACTCAGTGAAACATAAGATATTACAGTTTTTAATGTCCCGTTGGTAGGATATTCGTGCCTGTAGTTCGTCCACTTTATTATCAAGCGATTGTAAGTCGGCCAACAGTATCGATGGCAAAGGAAGATTAGCCACTCGTCGCCGGCTCCTTACCTAGCACCCCGATCTCCTTCCGTGATATCTCATTTTTTTCTACTGCGAATGACGGGGATGAGGGCCCTGTTGGGTGTCTGGAGCAAATCCCTCTTGTCCGACTCATTAAAGAAAAATTATTTGTCCAGTTCAAGGTGAGTAATCACTGTACTGATGTCCAGAAGCTCTTTTCGGTCATAAGAGACGGTAGCAGCAACATTATGTACAAAATAAGTTATAGCACGGTTGGTTAAGAGTACATAAAACGGCAGTCATTACCTCCGGCCCCATGGTAACATAGCCCTGATATACAGTACACACAGTGCAAGGCTTGATGTGGCCAAATGATTATAGATATGGTTGAGGACTTGAGATATTGCCATAGGTTTGAGATGAGGCCAAATGGTTGGATATACAGCCAATTTGTTATAGATATGACCAAGAGTTTGAAATCAGGCCAAAGGCTTTTGGGTTTGACAGAGCCATAGAAAGGCTTACAGATAGGCCTAGGTTCTGAGATACAGCCTATGGGTTATGTTTTAGAAATGTAGCTCTCTCTCGCTATAAGAAGGTCTTCGCACTTACTAGAATTTTCACTAAAGATACCCTCAGCTACACATATACTATTTTTTTCTCTTGTAACTTTAAATGCAACGTATTGCCTATCAAACTACGTAGATGATTTCTCATTGAATCTTGAATCGCCCTTCTGCCACCGCGAGCGCTGCACTTGTTCTAGTCGCATGCACGAGCTACCGACCGGCGGCGAGCGGTGAGTTTCAAATTAATACCGCCAGTAGTAGGTTACGTTGGAGTTGCTATCATGTGTTGACCCACGGTCAGGAACAGGGAAGGGGGCAAATGCAGTTTGACCGTTTGTCAGTAGCAGAACAAATTCAAATCAAGTAAAAACTAGCTTGTTTTAACAGCATTGCCTAGCTAACTAGCCAATTCATCTAGCCTGCATTAGTGATGATCAGCTGATATAGCCTATCCCCAGTAGTGTTTCTAGCAAATATACTTAACTAACTAACTTTAGTTCTAGCTTGCTTAGCTTACAATGTGTGATGAGTGATTTTGGTGCACATTTTCACTTTGAGCACGGCCATGCACTTAACGACGCAAATCATTCGCTTCACGACCGCAGTGATGTCACACAAAGTGGTGTTGCACAATAGGGAGGCCATGTGAGAATGGTTTTACTGTATGGCTCTCAGATGGACTCCACCCAATAGCTTTACTGTCTTTGTTTTTTACCCAGAAGGAGCGTTACTCAGATGATCAATCATTATGGATCGACTCACAATCCAAGAAACTACTTTATCTCTCTGTACTCTCTTTCTCTCATTCTTCTCATCCTCATCATCTTCTTATTCCGCCTCCTCCTCCTCTTGGTTTGTCTGCTGTGTGTTTGGTTTGTGTTTATGTTCTGGAACCGTTTACTACTGACCCAGGTTTGTCCCAGTTAACACACAATGGGAGCAGTCCTCCCCTGGACGTGGTCCATCTCTCTCCTGGCCCTGCTCCATCCTCTCATTACTTCTGAATTGCAGCTCTGTAATGAAAGTAATCCCCACGGCCAAGAGCAGACTGCTGTGTAGAAGACTAGCCCGTAGACTTCTGTGTAGACTAGCCCATAGACTTCTGTGTAGAATAGTAGCACATAGACCTCTGTGTAGACTTGCCTATAGACTGCTGTGTAGACTTGCCCATAGACAGCCGTGTAGACTTGCCCATAGACTGCTGTTTATTTATTTAGTCATACTGAGACCAAGGTCTCTTTTACAGATGAGCCCTGAATTACATAAATTATAGAAAATACACACATCAAAATATAAATACAAAATGCAAGCAGAAAGAAAAACACTGTCATATATTACTAACTGTAAGTCGCTGTGGATAAGAGCGTCTGCTAAATGACTAAAATGTAAATGTAAATGTATATAAAACAAAGACATTCATCAGTAAAAAGGTCCTCAATCAGCGTTCTGAATTGGCCTAGAGGCACCAAAACATCCAATTTAAGAACATTTTGAAGATTGTTCCACAAAACAAAGATGATTTACCTAACTCAGTAGAGACCAAAATAATTTCCAGAGTTAGCCATCCCTAAGACCGGGTGTGCGTAGCCATAAGCTACGGACAACGAACACAGTTGCATTTTATCAATGGCAATTTGCATGCGCAGAGATACCGAGAAACTGAGGCCCATTGTCGTGCCATCACCTCATGTTTCAGCATGATAATGCACGGCCCCATGTCGCAAGGATCTGTACACAATTCCTGGAAGCTGAAAATGTCCCAGTTCTTCTATGGCCTGCAAACTCACCAGACATGTCACCCATTGAGCATGTTTGGGATGCTCTGGCTCGACGTGTACAAAAGTGTGTTCCAGTTCCCGGCAATATCCAGCAACTTCGCACAGCCATTGAAGAGGAGTGGGACAACATTCCAGTGTTATGATTTAACTGGATAGAACCCAAATGCAGACAAGTACACCAAGCCAGAGAAGTTTTAACAGGTTTATTATAATGTTCAATAGTCCAGGTTTCCAATAAATGGGGAAGAGCAAGTCCAGGTTACAGGGAGGGTACAGATCCAGGTCAGGGCAGGTGTGGTACCGTAATGTCCTAGTGTCCGTGGTGAGTCCAAAGGAGAGGCCCGATAGTGGAGAGCAGGATGGTGGTGGCAGGAGTGAAGCGGAGGCAGGAGTCAGGTTCCAAATATATGGTTGTCTTGACTATGATCTGACGATGAGTGGAAAGTTTGACCGGGTCTTAAAGGCTGAGGTGATTATGGTGAATGAGCTGCAGCTGGAACCCTGACTCCCGCACACCAGACTTCACTCCTGCAATCAAGGACAGACAGAGGGGAGGGGGAGAGCAGAGAGAGAGCTACCTAGCAGCAGTAGGCCTAACAGTACCCCCCTCTACGGACGCCACCTGGCGGCCGACGGGGTTTATCGGGATGTAACCTATGAAACTCTCGGACCAGATCAGGATCCACAATGAAGCTCCTGGGCACCCAGGAACGTTCCTCGGGACCATAACCCTCCCAATCCACCAGGTACTGGAAACCACGACCTCGGCGGCGAACATCCAGAAGTCGCCGGACAGTGTAGACCGGACCCCCCACCCACGATCTTGGGCGGAGGAGGGGGACGAGAGGGCGGGCACAAAGGGCTAACCGACACAGGCTTAATCTGGGAAACATGAAAGGTGGAATGAACCCGTAGGGAGGCAGGAAGCTGTAGCTTAACCGCGCAGGGGTTAACAATAGACAGTATCTTGAACGGTCCTATAAAACGAGGCGCCATCTTCTTAGACTCCACCTTCAATGGAAGGTCCCGTGACTTCAGCCATACCTCTTGACCAGGAGAGTAACCGGGAGCCTGGGACCGGTGACGGTTGGCTTGCCTCTGCATGTACGCCGAAGCTCGGGACAGAGCTACCCTGGCCTTCCTCCAGACCTTGAAGCAGCGGCGCATGTGGGACTGCACCGAGGGTACCGCAAGTTCCCTCTCTTGGGAAGGGAACAGGGGAGGTTGATAACCCAGAGCACACAGAAAAGGAGACAAACCAGAGGAAGCGTTAGTCAAGGTGTTATGAGCATATTCCACCCAGGGGAGCATGGAGCTCCATGACCCAGGGTTAGACCCAGTGACACAGCGAAGAGCGGTCTCCATCTCCTGGTTCGCTCTCTCGGCTTGCCCGTTGGTCTGGGGGTGATATCCAGAGGACAGGCTGGATGTAATGCCCAAAGCTTTACAGAAAGCTTTCCACACCTGGGAGACAAACTGGGGACCCCTGTCAGAGACAATATCCGTGGGTAGACCATGAGAGCGGAACACATGTTCAACCAAAATATCAGCCGTCTCTCTGGCAGTGGGCAGTTTAGGTAGGCCCAAAAAATGAGCGAACTTAGAAAAACGATCAATCACCGTAAGAATGACAGTCTTACCAGATGAGGGGGGAAGTCCAGTGACAAAATCCATAGCGATATGCGACCAGGGCCGGCTGGGTATAGGTAGAGGTCGTAGATGACCAGCGCTGGCCTGGGTGGAGTTTTTACTTCGTGCACATACCGTACAAGCAGCAATGAAGGCTCGAGTGTCCGCCTCCATCGTGGCCCACCAGAACTTCCGTCGCACAAAGTCAAGGGTCCGCGAAACTCCAGGGTGACAGGTAAGGGGAGACGAGTGAGCCCACTGAAGTACCTGGGAGCGAGCAGACTCAGGGACAAACATCCGGTTAGGAGGACCCCTCCCAGGGTCAGCTTGCTGATGTTGAGCCTGTCTAACAATCCCCTCGATGTCACATGTGATGACTGCAATACTGCAGGTAGGAGGCAAAATGGGTTCAGGGTTACTACCAGTATCAACAGCCGAATGAACACGAGACAGGGCGTCAGGCTTGACGTTGCGTGACCCAGGACGGTAAGACAGAGAAAAATTGAATCTCCCAAAAATAGTGCCCACCTGGCTTGACGGGGGTTGAGCTGCTTCGCTGACTGGAGGTAAGCCAGATTCTTATGATCCGTCCAAACGATGAAGGGTTGTTCCGCCCCCTCCAACCAATGTCGCCACTCCTCGAGAGCCAGCTTAACGGCGAGCAGTTCACGATTTCCAACATCATAATTCCTCTCTGCCTGAGAAAGTTTCCTTGAGAGAAAAGCACAGGGATGCAGTTTGTTATCTTCAGGAGAACGTTGTGACAACACTGCACCTACCCCAGTGTCGGATGCATCCACCTCCACGACAAACTGGCGGTCGGGGTCCGGCTGCATCAGAATGGGAGCCGAGGCGAAGCGATGTTTCAGTTCTTCGAACGCTGATTCGGCCCCTTCATTCCAAGCGAACGGTCGTGAGATGGAGGTGAGAGTGGTGAGTGGCGCCGCAATGCGGCTGTAGTCCTTGATGAACCTCCTATAGAAGTTCGCAAACCCCAGGAATCGTTGAAGTTGTTTTGCGGGTAGAGGGAGCTGGCCAGTCCGTGACAGCAGAGATCTTAGCTGGGTCCATCCGCAGCTCCCCCTGAGCTATGATGTAACCCAAAAAAGAGGTCTCAGACACATGAAATTCACATTTCTCCATCTTCACAAACAGTTTGTTCTCCAACAACCTTTGCAACACCTGGCGCACATGCAGTTCATGTTCCTGGGAGGACTCTGAGAAAATCAAGATATCATCCAGATAGACAAAAACAAACCGATTCAACATGTCCCGAAGGACATCATTGACTAGTGCCTGAAAAACAGCAGGGGCATTAGACAACCCAAAAGGCATAACCCGATACTCAAAATGTCCC
This sequence comes from Coregonus clupeaformis, assembly GCF_020615455.1. Taxonomy (NCBI): domain Eukaryota; kingdom Metazoa; phylum Chordata; class Actinopteri; order Salmoniformes; family Salmonidae; genus Coregonus; species Coregonus clupeaformis. The sequence goes on from NC_059215.1 coordinate 56,910,129, forward strand.
AAGGGTGTGTTGAAGGCAGTCTTCCATTCATCACCCTTACGAATGCGCACCAGGTGATACGCATTTCGTAGATCCAGTTTCGTAAAGATGGTAGCACCATGAAGGAGGGGAAAAGCAGAATTAATCAAAGGCAGAGAATACTTGTTCTTAATGGTGATGTTGTTAAGTCCACGGTAATCAATACAGGGTCTGAGGGTCTTATCCTTCTTAGCAACAAAAAAGAATCCCGCTCCTACAGGTGACGAGGAAGGACGCATAATACCTGCCGCCAAGGAGTCCCGAATGTAGTTCTCCATAGCCTCCGTCTCCGGCCGGGAGAGATTGTACAGGCGACTGCTGGGGAGCGGGGCTCCTGGCTGGAGGTCAATGGCGCAGTCGTAAGGCCGGTGAGGAGGAAGAGAAGTAGCTCTGTGTTTGCAGAAAACGGATGCCAGGTCATGATACACGTCAGGAACAGCGGAAAGATCCATGGACTCCAGTGGAGGTTGAGGCACAGTACTGGCAGGAGTCTGAGCAGAACACAAACAATTCACATGACAAAAAGTGCTCCATGAAACAATGCTACCTGTCACCCAATCAATGTGTGGATTGTGTTTTATGAGCCAGGGGATACCAAGGACCAGGGGAGTCTGTGGGCAGTCGATAATATGGAATTGAATGTTCTCCTGATGATTTCCCGACACTCTAAGACAAACAGGAACAGTCTGATGGGTAATGCGGGTCAACAATTGTCCATTTAGACCCTTAGCCTGCAGCGGACAGTCCATAGGAACAGTCTCCAAATCCATTTGTTGAGCCCACTCTCTATCCAAAAAGCTTTCGTCGGCACCAGAGTCAATCAGCGCACTAACAGAGAAATTCTGGGACTGCCACTGGAGGGATGCCTGGAGCAGAATGCGGGGAGAAGAGGAAGAATCCGCTGCTCGGCTCACCAAAACTTCTCCCATAAATGATGAGCCGGCCCTTTTCCCCGGACGAACTGGGCAGGAAGGAACGAAATGACCAGCTTCTCCACAATACAGGCAGACCCGAGCCTGAATACGACGTGCACGCTCCTCTGAGGACAACCGTGCACGACCCACCTCCATGGCTTCGGGTTCAGTCCTCCTCGTATCGACTCGGGAAGACACGGCTCTCTCCGTAGAGACGATGCAGGGAGGAGTCTGTTGATGACAGACAGGTTGCTTGGAACTAACACTCCTCTCCCGGCGGCGCTCCCGAATCCGATTATCCAACCTGATAGTGAGTGAAATAAGATTATCCAGCGTAGGCGATTCATCATATGACACCAATTCATCTTTTAAGGTCTCAGACAAAGCATTGATGAACACTCCTTGTAATGCCTCGTCATTCCAACCACTCACTGCTGCTAAAGTCCGAAACTCCACTGCCATCTCCGCCACACTCACGAGCCCCCTGCCGAAGAGAAAACAGCCGTTTCGCAGCCTCCTTGCCTCGTACGGGGTGGTCAAAAACCTTCCTCATCTCCGTGGTGAAGGCAACGTAAGCGTTGCAAATGTCCGACTGACTCTCCCAGACCGCGGATCCCCAGGCACGAGCGGAACCGCTAGTAGAGTTGATAAGGTAGGCAATACGGGCTCTTTCTGAGGCGTAGGTGAGGGGCTGTTGTTCAAACACTAACGAGCATTGAGTCAAAAAATCGCCACAGGTTCCCATGTTCCCGTCATAGCGCTCTGGAGCAGGAACAAAAGGCTCTCTGATCTGGGCTGAAGGGGTAGTAAGGGCAGATACTTGATTGGAGAGTAATTGAACCTGATTAAGCAGCACCTGACTGTCCTCAGCAATCGTTTTAAACAGGGTATCATGTTGGCCAAGTAAAATGCCCTGATTGGCTATGGCAGTCCAAATTTGAGTGCACTCTGGGGTGGTATCCGAGCTACTGTCTGCTGGGTTCATGTTGGTCAGATCATACTGTTATGATTTAACTGGATAGAACCCAAATGCAGACAAGTACACCAAGCCAGAGAAGTTTTAACAGGTTTATTATAATGTTCAATAGTCCAGGTTTCCAATAAATGGGGAAGAGCAAGTCCAGGTTACAGGGAGGGTACAGATCCAGGTCAGGGCAGGTGTGGTACCGTAATGTCCTAGTGTCCGTGGTGAGTCCAAAGGAGAGGCCCGATAGTGGAGAGCAGGATGGTGGTGGCAGGAGTGAAGCGGAGGCAGGAGTCAGGTTCCAAATATATGGTTGTCTTGACTATGATCTGACGATGAGTGGAAAGTTTGACCGGGTCTTAAAGGCTGAGGTGATTATGGTGAATGAGCTGCAGCTGGAACCCTGACTCCCGCACACCAGACTTCACTCCTGCAATCAAGGACAGACAGAGGGGAGGGGGAGAGCAGAGAGAGAGCTACCTAGCAGCAGTAGGCCTAACATCCAGAGGCCACAATCAACAGCCTGATCAACACTATGCGAAGGAGATGAGTCACGCTGCCCGATGCAAATGGTGGTCATACCAGATACAGGTTTTCTGATCTACGCCCTTATTTTATTTGTAAAGGTATCTGTGACCAGCAGATGCATATCTGTATTTCCAGTCATGTGAAATCCATAGATTAGGGCCTAATGAATTTATGTCAATCGACTGATTTCCTTATATGAACTCTAACTCAGTAAAATCTTTGAAATTGTTGCAGGTTGCGTTTATATTTTTGTTCAGTATATACAGTACCAGTCAAAGGTTTGGACACACCTACTCATTCCAGGGTTTTTCTTTATTTTTACTATTTTCTACATTGTAGAATAATAGTGAAGACATCAAAACGATGAAATAACACATATGCAATCATGTAGTAACCAGAAAAGTGTTAAACAAATCAAAATATATTTTATATTTGAGATTTTTCAAAGTAGCCACCCTTTGCCTTGATGACAGCTTTGCACGCTCTAGTCATTCTCTCAACCAGCTTTTTGAGGTAGTACCCTGGAATTAATTTTCATTTCATTTTAGTCATTTAGCAGACGCTCTTATCCAGAGCTACTTACAGTTAGTGAGTGCATACATTTTCATACTGGCCCCCCATGGGAAACGAACCCACAACCCTGGCGTTGCAAGCGCCATGCTCTACCAACTGAGCTACATGGGGCAATGGAATGCATTTCAATTAACAGGTGTGCCTTGTTAATTTGTGGAATTTATTTCCTTCTTAATGCGTTTGAGCCAATCAGTTGTGTTGTGACAAGGTAGGGGTGGTATACAGAAGATAGCCCTATTTGGTAAAAGACCAAGTCCATGTTATGGCAAGAACACCTCAAAAACGCAAAGAGAAACGACAGTCCATCATTACTTTAAGACATGAAGGTTAGTCAATCTAGAAAATGTCAAGAACTTTGAAAGTTTGTTCTAGTGCAGTCGCAAAAACCATCAAGCGCTATTATGAAACTGGCTCTCATGAGGACCGCCACAGGAAAGGAAGACCAAGAGTTACCTCTGCTGCAGAGGATAAGTTCATTAGAGTTAACTGCAGCTCAGATTGCAGCCCAAATAAATGCTTCACAGAGTTCAAGTAGCAGACACATCTCAACATGTTCAGAGGAGACTGCGTGAATCAGGCCTTGATGGTTGAATTGCTGCAAAGAAACCACTACTAAAGTACACCAAAAAGAAGAAGAGTCTTGCTTGGGCCAAGAGACACGAGCAATGGACTTTAGACCGGTGGAAATCTGTCCTTTGGTCTAATGAGTCCAAATTTGAGATTTTTGGTTCCAACCGCCATGTCTTTTTCAGACGCAGAGTAGGTGAGCGGATGAAATCCGCATGTGTGGTTTCCACCGTGAAGCATGGAGGAGGAGGTGTGATGGTGTGGGGGTGCTTTGCTGGTGACACTGTCAGTGATTTATTTAGAATTCAAGGCACACTTAACCAGCATGGCTACCACAGCATTCTGCAGCGATACGCTATCCCATCTGGTTTGCGCTTAGTGGGACTATAATTTGCTTTTAAACAGAACAATGACCCAAAACACACTTCCAGGCTGTGTAAGGGCTATTTGACCAAGGAGGAGAGTGATGGAGTGCTGCATCAGATGACCTGGCCTCCACAATCACCCGACCTCAACCTAAGAAGGTCATTCTGACCATTTTAAATGTTGTAATTTCAATAACTTAATTTCAATAAAAACTTTAACCCACCTGTCCCTGACTTTTCCTAAATATGTGTATTTTACACTAGCAGTAATTTCTGACAAATATCATAAATGACAAAAACATTCAGCATTTCATCCTCAAAGCACCATGAGGTATTTTACAGTAGAATAATAGCCGGGCCTCAAGGAGTACCAATAGCCACCAGTCTGATAAATCCATTAAACTACAAAAGTCTGGCCTCATTAGACTCCCTTATCCTGCCAATGTCATTTGGTTGTGTTTATGAAGGTGTTAGGTAACATTCGAAAACGAAATGTAAATATTTCAAAGAACATAACATATTCATCAGTTTATGTCACTGTCGGCTATATGTAAAAACGAAAAATCACCAAAAACACAGCATTTCAAGTGTAAAATCTATTTTATTCATGGCGTATCTTTGTTAGAACTATGAATCAAAAAGCATTTGCGTTGAAACACAGTAAAAACGTATTTCTATAACCACAAAACAAATAAAAGTACCCAAACCGAAAGACACTTGGTCAATGAAGAAAATATCAGTAGCCTAAACATCAGTATAGGCGCGAAGCATGCTTGTGAATAGTGAAAATCAGCACAAAAGCAATAATGGCATTTTAATGAATATAAGTGTCTAGGTGAAAGCGTTCAAAAGTAGTCTATTATTGTCAGTAATTGGACACATTATTTGTGGCCTCGCTTGTGCTTACAATATGGTGTGCAGCTTCACGCAACAGTTTGATCTCATTTAGCTGTAGACTATTAAAACTGCTTGGATATGGTGGACTGATATAGAGTACACCATTTTGAGATAATAATTAGAATAGATGAATACAATACAATGGCCCACCCTGTTCTTCATTCACAATTGGTGATTACATAATTATGCGTCATTAGCTTCCCCTCCCTCATCAACTCACCCATACTCCCCTTTTCTCCCATCATACTATTATTATTTTACTTAATCTGTTGTCATATGTGTGAAATTATTTTAGGTATAGTTTAGGTTCAGTTTGTAGGCAATTATTGGGGTGATTATCAACTGGGCATGACACATTCAACTATTGGAGCAGGTTGGGGGAACCCATAAAAAAAATGGCATGCCCTCCTAAAACTGGCTCTGTTTGTGGTATTATTGTGGTAATTATTTTGCACTATAGCCTATTTATTGCCTTACCTCCATAACTTGCTACATTTGCACACACTGTATATATATTTTCTGTTGTATTTTTGACTTTATGTTTTTTTACCCCATATGTAACTCTGTGTTGTTTTTATCGCACTGCTTTGCTTTATCTTGGCCAGGTCGCAGTTGTAAATGAGAACTTGTTCTCAACTGGCTTACCTGGTTAAATAAAGGTGAAATAAAATAAAATAAATAAAAATTAAGATTCTAACAAAGACAGTGTGTTATATAGACTTATTTAGGAAAAGTCAAGGAAGAGGGGGACATGAATTCGTTTCGAGACATTTCTAGTGTTAATATACAGAGTCTTTTAATATTTTGTTTAGGAAGGTCATAAAAAACATGATTCAAGGCAATTTATTTCAAAAGAACAGAACAGCATGTTTTGAGTTGTATTTATCTGTGCTTAGTAACCAAGGCTATGGCTGTGCCATGCCAATGAAATCAACTTGTTCATTTAGAAGACATCACCTGCCCTAACACAGTCAACACACTATTTTACAGTAAGAATATCATGGAATATCCCAAATGGCTATTGCTGATTGTCACCAGTAGCCTGGGGAATGCATGGGGCAAGCCATGGTTATTCTAGGAAAAAGTTATATTTAGAAACAGAGACCATCCATGCAATTTGTACAGTTGTTTGGCAAAAACAGGTTCATTAGAAACCTTGGAATCTGCTCTTTCTGATAAGGTATAGCAATCGAAACATCTGGTCTGCATGGACCTCTGTAGGATGATATGGAATAAGTGCTATTTCGTAAGCTCCTAGCTTCTTTGTCAATTAATGCTTTCTTTGTCAATTCATGCTGTTAATGCATGCATAGGTCATCAGTCTGTTCATTCTCTATTTCCCAATTGATAACATTGTCTCCCATCAGACTATTGTCAATTTAATCTTGACTTTAGGCCACATCTAAACTCAGCAAAAAAAGAAACACCCCTTTTTCTGGACCCTGTCTTTCAAAGATAATTTGTGAAAATCCAAATAACTTCACAGATCTTCATTGGAAAGGGTTTAAACACTGTTTCCCATCCTTGTTCAATGAACCATAAACAATTAATGAACCTGTGGAACGGTCGTTAAGACACTAACAGCTTACAGACGGTAGGAAATTAAGGTCACAGCTATGAACACTTAGAACACTAAAGAGGCCTTTCTACTGACTTTGAAAAACACCAAAAGAAAGATGCCCAGGGTCCCTGCTCATCTGCGTGAACGTGCCTTAGGCATGCTGCAAGGAGGCATGAGGACTGCAGATGTGCCCAGGGCAATAAATTGCAATGTCCGTACTGTGAGACGCCTAAGACAGCGCTACAGGGAGACAGGACGGACAGCTGATCGTCCTCGCAGTGGCAGACCACGTGTAACAACACCTGCACAGGATCGGTACATCCGAACATCACACCTGCGGGACAGGTACAGGATGGCAACAACAACTGCCCGAGTTACACCAGGAACGCACAATCCCTCCATCAGTGCTCAGACTGTCCACAATAGGCTGAGAGAGGCTGGACTGAGGGCTTGTAGGCCTGTTGTAAGGCAGGTCCTCACCAGACATCACCGGCAACAACATCGCCTATGGGCACAAACCCACCGTCGCTGGACCAGACAGGACTGGCAAAAAGTGCTCTTCACTGATGAGTCGCGGTTTTGTCTCACCAGGGGTGATGGTCGGATTCGCATTTATCGTCGAAGGAATGAGCGTTACACCGAGGCCTGTACTCTGGAGCGGGATCGATTTGGAGTTGGAGGGTCCGTCATGGTCTGGGGCGGTGTGTCACAGCATCATCGGACTGAGCTTGTTGTCATTGCAGGCAATCTCAACGCTGTGCGTTACAGGGAAGACATCCTCCTCCCTCATGTGGTACCCTTCCTGCAGGCTCATCCTGACATGACCCTCCAGCATGATAATGCCACCAGCCATATTGCTCGTTCTGTACGTGATTTCCTGCAAGACAGGAATGTCAGTGTTCTGCCATGGCCAGCGAAGAGCCCGGATCGCAATCCCATTGAGCACGTCTGGGACCTGTTGGATCGGAGGGTGAGGGCTAGGGCCATTCCCCCCAGAAATGTCCGGGAACTTGCAGGTGCCTTGGTGGAAGAGTGGGGTAACATCTCACAGCAAGAACTGGCAAATCTGGTGCAGTCCACGAGGAGGAGATGCACTGCAGTACATAATGCACCTGGTGGCCACACCATATACTGACTGTTACTTTTGATTTTGACCCCCACTTTGTTCAGGGACATATTATTCAATTTCTGTTAGTCACATGTCTGTGGAACTTGTTCAGTTTATGTCTCAGTTGTTGAATCCTGTTATGTTCATATAAATATTTACACGTTAAGTTTGCTGAAAAAAAACGCAGTTGACAATGAGAGGATTTTTTTTTTTTTTGCTGAGTTTATTATTATTATTATTATTATTATTATTATTATTATTTTTATAAGTGTGAAATTAGTTTCAATATAGTTTAGGTGTAGTTTGGACGGGCCAACTGGGCTGGAAACTGTTATCTTAGTCAAAAAATACACTATCATCTTACTTTTGTATCTACAGTGCATTCAGTAAGTATTCAAACCCCTTGACTTTTTCCACATTTTGTTACGTTACAGACTTATTCTAAAATTGATTAAATAAATACAAATCATCATTAATCTACACACAATACCCCATAATGACAAAGCAAAAACAGTTTTTTAGCCATTTTTGCAGATTCATAAAAAATAGCAATACCTTATTTACATAAGTATTCAGACCCTTTGCTATGAGACTCAAAATTGAGCTCAGGTGCATCCTGTTTCAATTGATCATCCTTGAGATGTTTCTACAACTTGATTATGGTAAATTCAATTGATTGGACATGATTTGGAAAAACACACACCTGTCTATATAAGGTCCCATGGTTGACAGTGCATGTCAGAGCAAAAACCTAGCCATGAGGTCGAAGGAATTGTCTGTTGAGCTCAGAGACAGGATTGTGTCGAGGCACAGATCTGGGGAAGGGTACCAACATTTCTGCAGTATTGAAGGTCCCCAAAAACACAGCGGCCTCCATCATTATTAAATGGAAGAAGTTTGGAACTACCAAGACCCTTCCTAGAGCTGGCCACCCGGCCAAACTGAGCAATTGGGGGAGAAGGGCCTTAGTCAGGGAGGTAACCAAGATCCCGATGGTCACTCTGACAGAGCTCCAGAGATCCTCTGTGGAGATGGGAGAACCTTCCAGAAGGACAACCATCTCTGCAGCACTCCACCAATCAGGCCTTTATGGTAGAGTGGCCAGATGGAAGCCACTCCTCAGTAAAATACACATGACAGCCCGCTTGGAGTTTGCCAAAAGGCACCTAAAGACTCTCAGACCATGAGAAACAAGATTCTCTGGATTGATGAAACCAAGATTGAACTCTTTGGCCTGAATGCCAAACGTCACGTCTGGAGGAAACCTGGCAACATCCCTACGGTGAAGCATGGTGGTGGCAGCATCATGCTGTGGGGATGTTTTTCAGTGGCAGGGATTGAGAGACTAGTCAGGATCGATGGAAAGATGAACGGACCAAAGTACAGAGAGATCCTTGATGAAAACCTGTTCCAGAGCGCTATGGACCTCAGACTGGGGTGAAGATTTACCTTCCAACAGGACAACGACCCTAAGCACACAGCCAAGACAATGCAGGAGTGGCTTCGGGACAAGTCTCTGAATGCCCTTGAGTGGCCCAGCCAGAGCCCGGACTTGAACCCGATCAAACATCTCTGGAAAGACCTGAAAATAGCTGTGCAGCGATGCTGACAGAGCTTGAGAGGATCTGCAGAGAAGAATGGGAGACACTCCCGAAATACAGGTGCACCACGCTTGTAGCATCATACCCAAGAAGACTCGAGGCTGTAATCGCTGCCAAAGGTGCTTCAACAAAGTACTGAGTAAAGGGTCTGAATACTTATGTAAATGTGATATTTCAGATTTGCAAATATTTCTAAAAACCTGTTTTTGCTTTGTCATTATGGGGTATTGTGTATAGATTGATACGGGGAATAAAAAAAATCAATTTCAGAAAAAGGCTGTAACATAATAACATTTTGAAAAAGTCAAGGCGTCTGAATACTTTCTGAATGCACTGTATGTGCTTCTGGATCCGTCAATACATTTTCTGACTGATTACAATTTGCATTTGGTGTCCTGAGATTTCTTATGACCTATTTTAACCAAAGAAATGCATTCATTTAGCAATTTATTATTTATTATGGAATATTTATACAATTGAAATGTCAACATCAGAATGACCATCATGGCCATTCTGGTAGTTATGGAATTCTGGTGCTCTGAGTGTTAATGAAACTGAAAGCTTACCTTGACTTGGAAGAGTTGGATAGCCTTAGTCAGCTAGCTAACATACATAGCATTCTTCTCTGTTTGAGTCAAGTTGTTGTTGGGTTGGGTCACGTTGTTGGCTATATGGTAGAAATTCATGAAAACAAAAATGTGCTTAATTTAAGCTTAGGGTTAGGCGTAAGGTTAGCAGTGTGGTTAAGTTTAGGGTTAAGGCTAGGTTTAAAATCAGATTTTAAGAAGATAAATTGTAGGCAGGGTTTATTACCTTGTGGCAGTTGTAACTAGTGATGACCAGGTTGTTGAGTAGGCTAAATTAGCTGCATTAGCTAAGGTAAGGTAAAGTAAGAAGAAGAAGAAAAAAAAACTATGAAATATAGCTATGTCTCTCTCTCTCTCTCTCTCTCTCTCTCTCTCTCTCTCTCTCTCTCTCTCTCTCTCTCTCTCTCTCTCTCTCTCTCTCTCTCTCGCTCTGAAGTCAATGTACACAGAGGAGGACGGAAAATAGCTGTCCTCTGGCTACACCATGGTGCTACCCTAGAGGATGCTGTTGAGGCTACATTAGACTGTCATTCCAAAGCAGTGTGTTTTAATCAGTTATTTGGTGAAATGTGAATATACAGTATTTAGTATAGTTTTATCAAAAAATGAAAACTTTTTTAATGTTTCACTATTTTAATTTGTATGAAATTAACTGAGAATTTCATACTCCTCCTCTGAGGAGCCTCCACTGGTGTGTGTGTATGTGTGTGCATGTCCACCACTGAAGGTATTTTCTGCCTGTGAGAGACAGTTCTTCTTCTACTGCCGAGAGAGAGGAAAGGGAGAAATGGACAACCGCCTGCCTTTCATATCCATCCAGATGGCTAAATGCATGGCTTTCAAACCTCACTGGCAGTGACACAAACTATTTACAGGCTCTTATGAAAAGAAGAATGGTGGCGCACCATGCAGATGAATCTATCGCTTCTCTCACACACACACACACACACGCACACACACACACACACACACACACACACACACACACACACACACACACACACACACACACACACACACACACACACACACACACACACACACACACACACACACACACACACACACACACACACACACACACACACACACACACACAGTAAATGTATTTGTATTACATCCTGCAGATTCAGGACAAGGTTATCTTTATGACCCATAGTCACTCTTTGTCTGTCTTTCTCCCATACTGCCTCTAACTCTTTCTGTCTAATTCATTGAAATGTCCCCCTCGTCGCTCCCTCTGTCCTTCGCTCTTCCTGTCTTTCTTTCCCCGTTCTCTTTCCTTCCCCCCTGTCAGCCCTGTCAGGCCCATGAAAGCCATGGAATGATTGGATAATCGGTGGTCGTCACACCATCCCAATAGAGAGACCAGCGTTTCACACGCTCGAGAGAGAGAGAGAGACCTCTGTCTCTACTGGTTTGTGTTTGGGTGTGTGTGTGTGTACGTGTGTGCATGTGCATGCGTGCACAGGTCTATGTGTGTTAGGGGGGTGGAGACAGAAAAGTAATTTACCATAAACAGGCATACATACCCTTTAGTTAATCTCCTGACGCCCAGAAGCTTTGGAGGGTTTCAGGAATGGAAGGTCAGGGAATTCCAAACGGGTCAGACTGGGAATCACAATATTTCATGCCGTAGTTCCACACGTGTTTGGATGGCACATGTTGCATCGTCACTATGGCAGACATCCCTCATATCCTGCCATTTACATAGGAGAGATGTGTAGTGTTTTCAGTGGGCTGGGCTAGCTGAGGTCGAGCAGAGTAAATCCTTACTGTCGCTGCTTTGTTTTCATTCTTTATTAAAAGAAAACATATCTGGGCAGACCCAGTAACTCTCCCCAAAGCCTGCTCTTATTGAAAAAACCTTGCACTCTCTGTCAAACCATCATACACTGATGTGTGTGAATTGTGTCCGGTGCGTGAATGCATCAGCACAGTCTTCTCTCCACCGTAAATCATCGCTCTCCATGCCAATATCTCATACCAGGGGTCACATAATTATGGTGCCTGTGATTTTCTATAGAATCATAGGGATACTCATTGTGGGTCCATGGAAAGACTATACTTCAGTCACCTCATCACACTTGTTTCCACATAGCCTTCCCCATCTCTGGAAGGAGATACAGTGTAAGTTGTAAATCTAATGGTGTATATGACTCCCATCAGTGTGGGCTCCTATAGTTCAGGCCCCTGTGGATACAGAGACAGTTTACTAGTCTAACTGGCTTAGTGGCTCACTGACAGACAGATGCAAATCATCCTCTTACTCTGCGAACAGACTGGAACACAGCTCTCAGACACACAGCGAGGAACCAGATGGTCCCTGTTACACAACTCCCAGTCCACTGCCATCCAGACATACCCGGCCTATCAATCCAGTATCTACTGCCATTTAGATTAGCCTCTCAATTTCGTGTTAAGATAAACTGTCAGATCACCAAGGGGAAGTGTGTATGTGTGTGTGTGTGTGTCATTATCGTTCACGAGTGTAAATCAAGCAGCCATGAGCAGAACCTGGAAGCCATTGTGTCAAAATCAAAGTTTTAATTTAATTCCTGTGGTATATAATGCAGTGGGGGAAAAGAGATTAGAACGGACCAGCACCTCGAAACTCAAATAGCGAGTAATAAAAACTGTACTTTAATATAAATCTGGTAATAAGCTTGTGTGTGTGTGTGTGTGTGTGTGTGCGGTTGTGTTTGTCTTAAGCAGAGACCTCTGTTTAACTGAGGACACAAACCACGCAGTAGAAACTTTAAATTTAAAAAGAGTACAGTCATGCTACATTTCTCTGGTATGGAGCTGACAGGAAGACAGGGATGGATGGATGGATGGATGGATGGATGGATGGATGGATGGATGGATGGATGGATGGATGGATGGATGGATGGATGGATGGATGGATGGATGGATGGATGGATGGATGGATGGATGGATGGATGGATGGATGGATGGATGGATGGATGGATGGATGGATAGATAGATAGATAGATAGATAGATCCTAGAGCAGTGGGCACCAACCTTTTCTGAGTCAAGATCACTTTCTGAGTCAAAATATAAGCTGAGATCTACCACTCCGATTTTTTTGTTTTACATGACTGAAAGAATGTAAGCCTACGCAACATTGTGTATGCTCCCGAGTGGTACAGTGGTCTGCATCTCAGTGCTTGAGGAGTCACTACAGACCCCCTGGTTCGATTCCAGGCTGTATCACAACCGGCCATGATTGGGAGTCCCATAGGGCGGTGCAAAATTGGCCCAGCGTCGTCCGTGTTTGGCCTGTGTAGGCCGTCATTGTAAATAAGAATTTGTTCTTAACTGACTTGCCTAGTTAAATAAAGGTTAAAAAAAAACATTAACCTATTAAAAACAGTACTGTAGCAATGATGTTTGTGCAGTAGGCTATAAGCTACATTATCACCACATATTGGCTTTGCTTGAATTGCCCTGCCAATGCATTGTTGTTCAGAATGAAAAAAAAAAATATATATATTTCAAAATTAGAGGTAGGTTATATGATCACACCGGTAACAGATCAGTTGTTGTATTACTTGTGAGGCACAGCTGAGGGAGCATACATTTAAATAATTGTATTTTACTGGGTTGATGGTGCCTGCATCTGATGGTCAGTCTCAGCGGAGGGAGAGAGCAGCAGACTGAGGGTCAGCCTCTCAACATCCCTCTGCTCTCCCTTTCCTCTGCTGACACGGACCAAAAAGGGACACCGTCTTCCAGCTGACACCGAAATTTGAGAAACAACGCATTATTTCTGCCTCATGAACAAATTAATGTTGTTACTCCAGAGAAAGTGAAATATTCCTCGATATTAAAAAAGGCCCAAGCCGCTAATAATAACAACGCAAGCCTATCGATACACTTTTCTACCAATTCATTACAGCTGCAGTGCTGATTATAGCGCAATAAAGCACATTTAATGGCTTATAAAAGTGTTCACAGTGCTGAATAAAAACTTAAACACGAACTCACTCATAAAACCAGCAGATTTGAAAAGTTGTGAAATCTCACAGTATCAACTTTGCTTTAGCTTTATTTTATGCCTGCTACGTTAATGCAGACACTGTAATCTGAGCCATACAATTGCCTATAGTGCACTTGATTTGCTCTCTGGGCTGCCGGGAAGGCAGAGTTTGTATCTTAAGACACTTTGAAATGGTTCAAAATGGGAACACTTTGCCTATCCGGCACGCAGGGCAGCTGAATTGGGTGCACCTACCGCCAACAGCGATAGACAAATGAATAAAAATGTACCTGTCACGATGTAGTTGTGGATGGGGTGGTGAAGTCAGGTGCAGGACACAGCGGATAAGTCAAACAGCTTTACTTGACAGAAATACACAATACAGAATATAAATGGCCTCAAAACACAGGAGGCGAAAACCTAAGCGCAACGCGTAAAACACTAAAGCACAACATAAACCAACAGACAAACGACAGGCGGACAACAACACACAACTCCAAAACATAACACAGGGAAACTTATAAGTGACATAATCAGGACAGAATACGAAACAGGTGCACTAAACTAGACATGACCAAACGAACATCGAAACATCAAACGGTGGCAGCTAGTACTCCGGGGATGACGAACGCCAAAGCCTGCCCAAACAAGGAGGAGGAGCAGCCTCGGCGGTATTCGTGACAGTACCCCCCCCTTGACGCGCGGCTCCAGCCGTGCGCCGACCCCGGCCTCGGGGAAGGCCAGAAGGACGCGGAGCAGGGCGCGTGGGATGGTTTCGGTGGAACTCCGTCAGGAGGGAGGGATCTAAGATATCCCTCCTAGGCACCCAGCACCGTTCCTCCGGACCGTACCCCTCCCACTCCACGAGATATTGTAGACCCCCCATCCGACGTCTCGAATCCACGATGGACCTGACTGAGTACGCCGGAGCCCCCTCGATGTCCAGTGGGGGCGGAGGAGTCTCTCTTATCTCACAGTCCTGGAGTGGACCAGCTACCACCGGCCTGAGGAGAGACACATGGAACGAGGGGTTAATGCGATAATCATTAGGCAGTTGTAACTTGTAGCATAGCTCGTTCAATCTCCTCAGGACTTTAAATGGCCCCACAAACCGCCGACCCAGCTTCCGGCAGGGCAGGCGAAGGGGCAGGTTTCGAGTCGAGAGCCAGACTCGATCTCCAGGTGCGTACACTGGACCCTCACTGCGGTGGAGATCGGCGCTCGCCTTCTGTCTACGGATAGCCCGCTGCAGATGGACGTGGGCAGCGTTCCACGTCTCCTCCGAGCCCCGAAACCACTCATCCACCGCAGGAGCCTCGATCTGGCTCTGATGCCATGGTGCCAGAACCGGCTGATACCCTAACACACATTGGAAAGGGGTCAGGTTAGTAGAGGAGTGGCGAAGAGAGTTCTGGGCAATCTCTGCCCAAGGGATATAACCCGACCACTCCTCCTGCCGGTCCTGGCAATATGATCTCAGAAACCTGCCCACATCCTGGTTCACTCTCTCCACCTGCCCATTACTCTCAGGGTGAAAACCCGAGGTAAGGCTAACCGAGACCCCCAACCGTTCCATGAACGCCCTCCAGACTCTAGAGGTGAATTGGGGACCTCGATCTGACACTATATCCTCGGGAACCCCGTAGTGCCGGAAGACGTGGGTAAACAAAGCCTCTGCGGTCTGTAGGGCAGTAGGGAGACCCGGCATTGGGATGAGACGACAGGCCTTAGAGAACCGATCCACAACGACCAGAATGGTGGTATTCCCATGGGAGGGAGGTAGGTCAGTGACAAAGTCTACCGAGAGGTGAGACCACGGCCGTTGTGGAACGGGCAGGGGCTGTAACTTCCCCCTGGGCAGGTGTCTAGTCGCCTTACACTGGGCGCACACTGAGCAGGATGGTGGTGGTAAGGTAGGAGGAGGTGTGGGCAAACCTCCTCTCTCCCATCG
Organism: Coregonus clupeaformis; assembly: GCF_020615455.1. NCBI lineage: Eukaryota > Metazoa > Chordata > Actinopteri > Salmoniformes > Salmonidae > Coregonus > Coregonus clupeaformis. The sequence continues at coordinate 56,925,746 of NC_059215.1, forward strand.
GCGCAGGGTGTCCATGACCTCCTGCATGGCGGACCCGAGTTGCTGGATTCTGGCGTCCTGGAAGCTGACCCGATCTTCCAGCGACTCGGTTCCCGCCGCTGCTCCTGCTGACTCCATGGTAATAGGTGTGTTGTTCTGTCACGATGTACTTGTGGATGTGGTGGTGAAGTCAGGCGCAGGACACAGCGGATAAGTCAAACAGCTTTACTTGACTGAAATACACAATACAGAATATAAATGGCCTCAAAACACAGGAGGCGAAAACCTACGCGCAACGCGTAAAACACTAAAGCACAACATAAACCAACAGACAAACGACAGGCGGACAACAACACACAACTGCACCTGTTTCATATTCAGGACAGAATACGAAACAGGTGCACTAAACTAGACATGACCAAATGAACATCGAAACATCAAACGGTAGCAGCTAGTACTCCGGGGACGACGAACGCCGAAGCCTGCCCGAACAAGGAGGAGAAGCAGCCTCGGCGGTATTCGTGACATTACCAGGACGTGTACTCAGAGCATGCGCGGACCAACTGGCAAGTGTCTTCACTGACATTTTCAACCTCTGCCTGACCGAGTCTGTAATACCTACATTTCAAGCAGACCACCATAGTCCCTGTGCCCAAGGTAACCTGCCTAAATGACTACCGCCCCGTAGCACTCATGTCGGTAGCCATGAAGTGCTTTGAAAGGCTGGTCATGGCTCACATCAACACCATCATCCCGGAAACCCTAGACCCATTCCAATTCGCATACCGCCCCAACAGATCCACAGATGACGCAATCTCAATCGCACTCCACACTGCAGGTTGAGAGCTTCAAGTTCCTTGGTGTCCACATCACCAACTAACTATCATGGTCCAAACACACCAAGACAGTCGTGAAGAGGGCATGACAAAGCCTATTCCCCCTCAGGAGACTGAAAAGATTTGGCATGGGTCCTCGATCTTCAAAAAGTTCTACAGCTGCACCATCGAGAGCATCCTGACTGGTTGCATCACTGCCTGGTATGGCAACTGCTCGGCTTCCGACCTCAAGGCACTACAGAGGGTAGTGCGTACGGCCCAGTACATTACTGGGCCAAGCTTCCTGCCATCCAGGGCATCTATACCAGGCGTTGTCAGAAGAAGGCCCTAAAAAACTATCAAAGACTCCAGCCACCTAAGTCATAGACTGTTCTCTCTTCTACCGCACGGCAAGCGGTACCAGAGCGCCAATTCTATGTCCAAAACAGCTGAGACTCCTGAACAGCTAATCAAATGGCTACCCGGACTCTTTACCGGTACCCCCTGTATATAGCCTCGCTACTGTTATTTTACTGATTTTTTTTATTTTTTATTTTATTTTTTTACTTATATATTTTTTACTTCACACTTATTTTTCTTAAAGCTGCATTGTTGGTTAAGGGCTTGTAAGTAAGCATTTCACTGTAAGGTCTACACCTGTTGTATTCGGTGCATGTGACAAATACATTTGATTTGATATCCCTCCTGGACAAAAGTAACACCTATGTGAGAATGCTGTTCATTAACTACCGTTAAGGCATTAATTCAGACTGGGTTAAGTTAAGGGTTAAGTTTTGTAATACAGAAACAACTCTACCGTTAAGGCATTAATTCAGACTGGGTTAAATTAAGGGTTAAGTTTTGGAATAAAGAAAAAACTGTAGGGTTAACTTCAGGCATTCATTCCGATTGGTTAACAATTAGGCATTCATTCCAATTGCTTAAGTGAAGGATTAAGGTTTGAGATAGGGTTAAAACAGAAAAACAACTCCACGGTTAAGTTTAGCCATTAATTAAAACTTGCCTTGATAAACTCATTGTGGACAGATGGTGCAGTGATTGAACCAGTGAGCTCCACCTCCATACACTTAATTCAATTCCAGCTCTGGGCAATGAGTTTACTATATTTGCCCCTAGTGGACGGTTTTGACGGCCTTGAATCTGGAGTGATCTCTATGGGAAACTCAGGATTGGTTCCGATCCGGTTCTGGGAACTCGTGTCTTTATTAATCTAAAGATTTGTTTAACTGCACCGCTATATATGAGGGATTATCCTGCTACAGTATAGTAAATCACCACACACACACACACACACACACACACACACCATGGAAAAACTGTGTGTGTGTGTGAGAGAGAGTGAGTGTTCTGCCAGCGTATGCTACCTAGCTACCGACTTACCTACCGACATCGTTTTTAGTAGAGATGGTAACGCTATATCTGCACAATCCTTTTAATCCTATGTCTGTTTAGCTGTGCTTGGAGTTGTGTATTGCCCATAGGTGACTGGCTCCAGTATTAACCTTGGCGGCAGCTGTGTTGTGTGGTGGTATGTGACCTACATAGTGTCATCAGTACACTATCTGGGACTGACAGGGGCATGGTGAGCTGGACTTTGTCTTGTCCCTTTGTCTTGCTTAACTGTGTGTGTGTGTGTGTGTGTGTGTGTGTGTGTGTGTGTGTGTGTGTGTGTGTGTGTGTGTGTGTGTGTGTGAATACCTCTGTGTGTGTGAATAGCGCTCACTGTGAACTCGTCTGGAAATGTCTCTGGGAAACCTGGTTGCCTCTATGAGAAAAATTATTTTGGTATCTGGCATCATCTGCACTCTGGAAGCTAACACGTTTTCTTGTGTCAGGCAAGGTTATTATTTATCACGCACATGTAGTTGACTTCCTCAAAGTCTACACGTGCTACAGGCATATGAGCACTCTGCTATGGTTCTAATGATTAGTGTGAGAGCCCCACAGCTCAGAGAGATGCTAAATCCTATAGAGAAATGTTTTGACATTAAAACACCCTGTGGATTCAATGGCGCCGGAGAAGATTGCTGCCGTTTTACAGCCCTCTAACCAAATGTACTATTATGTGTGTTTTTTCGCGTTATTTGTAATTTATTCTGTACATAATGTTTCTGCCACCGTCTCTTATGACGAAAAATTGCTTCTGAATATCAGGACAGCGCTTACTCACCTCGTATTGGACAAAGATTGTTTCTTCAACGAGTCGGACACAAAGGATAATCTACAGACACCCGACAAGGCCCAAAACCCTGTCATTTGCATGAGAAAGAGACAGAGATATCGTGGACGTAGGTCGGGGTGTCTTGTAAGGATTCGACGGTGAGCGACTAATCTGCCTCTTCCATCAATCCTATTAGCCAATGTTCAATCGTTTCAAAACAAATTGGATGACCTAAGACTAAGGTTATCCTACCAACGGGACATTAAAAACTGTAATATCTTATGTTTCACCGAGTCGTGACTAAACGACGACATGGATAACATACAGCTAGCGGGCTATACGCTACATCGGCAGGATAGAGCGGCTGACTCCGGTAAGACAAGGGGTGATGGTCTGTGTATATTTGTAAACAACAGCTGGCGCACAAAATCTAATACTAAGGAAGTCTCAAGGTTTTGCTCGCCTGAGGTAGAGTATCTCATGATAAGCTGTAGACCACACTATTTACCAAGAGAATTTTCATCTATATTTTTTGTAGCTGTCTATCTACCACCACAAACCGATTCTGGCAATAAGATTGCACTCAATGAGCTGTATAAGGCCATAAGCAAACAGGAAAACGCTCATCCAGAGGCAGCGCTCCTAGTGGCTAGGGACTTTAATGCAGGGAAACTTAAATCCGTTCTACCTAATGTCACGGTTTCGGCCGAGGCTGCTGCTCCTCCTCCTTTCTCGGGCAGGCTTCGGCGGTCGTCGTCCCCGGAGTACTAGCTGCCACCGTTGTACAGTGGGGGAAAAAAGTATTTAGTCAGCCACCAATTGTGCATGTTTTCCCACTTAAAAAGATGAGAGAGGCCTGTAATTTTCATCATAGGTACACGTCAACTGTGACAGACATATTGAGAAAAAATCCAGAAAATCACATTGTAGGATTTTTAATGAATTGATTTGCAAATTATGGTGGAAAATAAGTATTTGGTCATCTACAAACAAGCAAGATTTCTGGCTCTCACAGACCTGTAACTTCTTCTTTAAGAGGCTCCTCTGTCCTCCACTTGTTACCTGTATTAATGGCACCTGTTTGAACTTGTTATCAGTATAAAAGACACCTGTCCACAACCTCAAACAGTCACACTCCAAACTCCACTATGGCCAAGACCAAAGAGCTGTCAAAGGACACCAGAAACAAAAGTGTAGACCTGCACCAGGCTGGGAAGACTGAATCTGCAATAGGTAAGCAGCTTGGTTTGAAGAAATCAACTGTGGGACCAATTATTAGGAAATGGAAGACATACAAGACCACTGATAATCTCCCTCGATCTGGGGCTCCACGCAAGATCTCACCCCGTGGGGTCAAAATGATCACAAGAACGGTGAGCAAAAATCCCAGAACCACACGGGGGGGACCTAGTGAATGACCTGCAGAGAGCTGGGACCAAAGTAACAAAGCCTACCATCAGTAACACACTACGCCGCCAGGGACTCAAATCCTGCAGTGACAGACGTGTCCCCCTGCTTAAGCCAGTACATGTCCAGGCCCGTCTGAAGTTTGCTAGAGTGCATTTGGATGATCCAGAAGAGGATTGGGAGAATGTCATATGGTCAGATGAAACCAAAATAGAAATTTTTGGTAAAAACTCAACTCGTCGTGTTTGGAGGACAAAGAATACTGAGTTGCATCCAAAGAACACCATACCTACTGTGAAGCATGGGGGTGGAAACATCATGCTTTGGGGCTGTTTTTCTGCAAAGGGACCAGGACGACTGATCTGTATAAAGGAAAGAATGAATGGGGCCATGTATCGTGAGATTTTGAGTGAAAACCTCCTTCCATCAGCAAGGGCATTGAAGATTAAACGTGGCTGGGTCTTTCAGCATGACAATGATCCCAAACACACCGCCCGGGCAACGAAGGAGTGGCTTCGTAAGAAGCATTTCAAGGTCCTGGAGTGGCCTAGCCAGTCTCCAGATCTCAACCCCATAGAAAATCTTTGGAGGGAGTTGAAAGTCCGTGTTGCCCAGCGACAGCCCCAAAACATCACTGCTCTAGAGGAGATCTGCATGGAGGAATGGGCCAAAATACCAGCAACAGTGTGTGAAAACCTTGTGAAGACTTACAGAAAACTTTTGACCTGTGTCATTGCCAACAAAGGGTATATAATAAAGTATTGAGAAACTTTTGTTATTGACCAAATACTTATTTTCCACCATAATTTGCAAATAAATTCATAAAAAATCCTACAATGTGATTTTTCTGGAATTTTTTTTCTCATTTTGTCTGTCATAGTTGACGTGTACCTATGATGCAAATTGCAGGCCTCTCTCATCTTTTTAAGTGGGAGAACTTGCACAATTGGTGGCTGACTAAATACTTTTTTTCCCCACTGTATGTTATCGATGTTTGTTTGGTTTTGTCTTCTTTGTACACCTGTTTCCTTTTAGTGTTAATTATGTCTCCTATAAGTTTCTCGTTTTGTTAGTCGTGTGTTGTGTGTAATTATTCCGCCTGTCTTTTTGGTGCTGCTCGTTTTTTGCATGTTCTGGATAGTCGCACTGTGTTTCGTGCGCTATAGCATTTGAGTGTTTTTACGCACTGCTGCGTAATAGTTCGCCTCCTGGTTAGTTGAGGCCAGTGTTTATTATTTTTTCATTCAGTAAAGTCGGTTGGACGAAGCTTCTGTGTCCTGCGTTTGACTCCTACACCACGTCCACCTCAGCAGTTTCTGACAGAATTACACACCATCTATGGAGTCAGCAGGAGCAGCAGCAGCGCCCGAGTCTTTGGAGGAGCGTGTCCGCGGCCAGGACGATAGGATCCTACAACTCGGGACCGCCCTGCAGGACGTAATTAATACTCTGCACCGATGGGAGACCAGAGGGGTACCCACACCTCCACCTACCTTACCACCACCATCGGTCAGTCCTCCCATCCAAGCTCCGGAATCCAGTGGGATTCGGCTCTCGCTCCCGATGGCGTATGACGGCACCGCTGCCGGTTGTCAGGGGTTACTCCTGCAGGTGGAACTCTACCTGGCCACCGTACACCCGGCGCCCTCGGGACACGAGAGCGTTTCCGCCCTCATCTCCTGTCTCACCGGGAAGGTGTTGGAGTGGGCCAAAACCGGAGGGTGATAGACGCCGCCACTATCACATACGCAGAGTTCTCCCGGAGCGTCTATTCTACCTCCGACAGGGGAAGAGGAGCGCACAGGAGTTCGCCCTGGAATTCCGGACTCTAGCGGCTGATGCAGGGTGGAATGAGAGGGCCCTCATCGATCACTATCGATGCAGTCTACGGGAGGACGTCCGCCGAGAGCTGGCCTGCAGGGACACCAACCTCTCGTTCGACCAGTTGGTGGACATGTCCATCCGTCTCGACACCCTGCTGGCCACCCGCGGACGCTCCGAGTGGGGGCCGTCCATTCCATCCTCCAGCACCTCCGAGCAGAGCCCTATGGAGCTCGGGGGTGCTGGCGCTAGAGAGTGGAGGAGAAGGAGCCCGAGGGGGGCCGTCCCCTGCACCAACTGTGGCCGTGGAGGGCACACTGCGGCTAGGTGCTCCAGGGGGACGGGACAACAGGCCACGCACTGGGGAGCCCTTCCAGGTGAGTAGGCGCCCCACTTACCCAGAGCTCTCTGTTGTGCACTTATGTATGCCTGTACGATTTCCACAGGTTGCATCTCTTTCCCAGCATAAGGCGCTAGTAGATTCAGGCGCAGCTGGGAATTTTGTTGATCGGAATTTTTGTGTAGAGTTAGGGATTCCCCTCCTTCCTGTTGATACTCCCTTCCCTGTCCATGCACTAGATAGCCGCCCGTTGGGATCGGGGTTGATTAGGGAGGTCACAGCACCACTTAGGATGAGTACGCAGGGGGGTCATGAGGAAACTATTCAGTTATATCTGATCGACTCTCCTGCGTATCCAGTGGTGCTGGGGCTTCCCTGGTTGATTACCCATAATCCCTCCATTTCGTGGCAACAGAGGGCTCTTATGGAGTGGTCTGCCCAGTGTGTGGGGCGATGTCTAGGTGTTTCCGTGGGGGCGACCTCGGTGGAGAGTTCGAACCAAGTGCCCGCAATGCACATTCCACCTGAGTATGAGGAAGTAGCACTCGTGTTTAGTAAGACGAGGGCGACGCGGTTGCCTCCTCATAGACAGGGGGATTGTGCGATAGACCTCCAGGCAGGAGCAGCGCTTCCGCGGAGCCATGTGTATCCTCTGTCTCAAGAAGAGAAGGGGGCTATGGAGACATACATAGCCGAGTCTCTGAGACAAGGATACATACGGCCCTCCACTTCCCCTGCGTCCTCGAGCTTCTTTTTTGTGAAGAAGAAGGATGGAGGGTTGCGCCCGTGTATTGATTACCGTAGTCTCAATCAGATCACTGTGAAATACAGTTATCCACTCCCTCTGATTGCGACTATGATGGAATCATTACACGGAGCGCGTTTCTTCACAAACTGGATCTCAGGAGCGCCTACAACTTGATGCGCATTAGGGAGGGCGATGAATGGAAGACGGCATTTAGTACCACCTCGGGTCATTACGAGTATCTCGTCATGCCATACGGGTTGATGAATGCTCCTTCAGTCTTCCAATCCTTTGTGGACGAGATCTTCCGGGACATGCAGGGGCAAGGTGTGGTTGTGTACATTGACGACATTCTAGTGTACACTTCTAACCGAGCCGAGCATGTAGCTCTGGTGCGCCGAGTGTTGAGGAGGCTGTTGGAGCACGACTTGTATGTCAAGGCAGAGAAATGTCTGTTTTTCCAGGAGTCTATCTCCTTTTTGGGTTATCAGTTGTCCGTGTCAGGGGTGAAGATGGAGGTTGACCGTGTGTCAGCCGTCCGTAATTGGAAAACCCCAACCACGGTTAAAGAGGTGCAGCAGTTCTTGGGTTTTGCAAATTACTACCGGAGGTCTATCCGGGGTTTTGGACAGGTGGCAGCTCCCATAACGTCTCTTCTGAAGGGGGGTCTGGCGCGCTTGCAGTGGTCTGCTGAGGCGGACAGGGCATTTGGGAGACTGAAGGACCTGTTTACTTCGGCTCCGGTGCTGGCGCATCCGGACCCTGCTTTACCATTTCAGGTAAAGGAGGCCGGTATTGGGGCCGTACTATCGCAACGGTCCGGCACGCCACCTAAACTCCGCACCTGTGCTTTTTACTCCATGAAGCTCAGTCCAGCGGAGCGAAATTATGACGTAGGGGACAGGGAGCTGTTAGCCGTGGTACAGGCCCTAAAGGTGTGGAGGCATTGGCTTGAGGGGGCTCAACACCCTTTTCTCATTTTGACTGACCACCGTAACCTGGAGTACATCCGGGCAGCTAGGAGATTGAACCCTCGTCAGGCTCGGTGGAACATGTTTCTAGCCCGGTTCGTATTTAAAATCACATACATCCCTGGGTCCCAGAACGGTAAGGCAGACGCACTGTCCCGGCGGTATGACACAGAGGAGAGGTCCGTTGAGCTCACTCCCATACTGCCGGAGTCTTGTTTGGTGGCACCGGTAGTGTGGGAGGTCGATACGGAAATCGAGCGGGCGTTGCGTACCGACCCTAGTCCTCCACAGTGTCCTCTGGGTCGGACGTACGTTCCGCTCGAGGTTCGGGATCGACTGATTTATTGGGCTCACACGTCCCCCTCCTCTGGACATCCAGGTATTGGCCGGACAGTGCACTGCCTTAGCGCTAGGTACTGGTGGCCAACGTTAGCCAGGGATGTGAGGGTTTATGTCTCCTCCTGCTCGGTGTGCGCCCAGTGTAAGGCGCCGAGACACCTGCCCCGGGGGAAGTTACAACCCCTGCCCGTTCCACAACGACCCTGGTCTCACCTCTCGGTGGATTTTTTACAGACATTCCCCCCTCTCAGGGGAATACCACTATACTGGTCGTTGTGGATCGGTTCTCTAAGGCCTGTCATCTCCTCCCAATGCCGGGACTCCCTACTGCCCTACAGACCGCTGAGGCACTATTCACCCACGTCTTTCGGCACTACGGGGTACCCGAGGATATAGTGTCTGATCGAGGTCCCCAGTTCACCTCCAGAGTCTGGAGGGCGTTCATGGAGCGCTTGGGGGTCTCGGTGAGCCTTACCTCGGGGTACCACCCGGAGAGCAATGGGCAGGTAGAACGAGTGAACCAGGATGTGGGTAGGTTTCTGAGATCGTATTGCCAGGGCCGGCCGGAGGAGTGGGCGAGGTATATCCCCTGGGCAGAGATGGCACAGAACTCTCTCCGCCACTCCTCCACCAACCTAACCCCTTTCCAATGTGTGTTAGGGTACCAGCCGGTTCTGGCACCATGGCATCAGAGCCAGATCGAGGCCCCTGCGGTGGATGAGTGGGTGCGGCGCTCGGAGGAGACGTGGAACGCTGCACACGTCCATCTGCAGCGGGCCATCCGTCGACAAAAGGCGAGCGCCGATCTCCACCGCAGTGAGGGTCCGGTGTACGCACCTGGAGATCGAGTCTGGCTCTCGACCAGAAACCTGCCCCTCCGCCTGCCCTGCCGGAAGCTGGGTCGGCGGTTTGTGGGGCCTTTTAAAGTCCTGAGGAGATTGAACGAGGTGTGTTACAGGTTACAACTGCCTATTGATTATAAGAATATTAACCCCTCGTTCCATGTGTCTCTTCTCAGGCCGGTGGTAGCTGGTCCACTCCAGGACTGTGAGATTGGAGAGACTCCTCCGCCCCCACTGGACATCGAGGGGGCTCCGGCGTACACAGTTCGGTCCATCTTCGATTCGAGACGTCGGATGGGGGGTCTCCAATATCTTGTGGAGTGGGAGGGGTACGGCCCGGAGGAACGGTGCTGGGTGCCGAGGAGGGACATCTTAGACCCGTCTCTCCTGACTGAGTTCCACCGTGGTCATCCCACGCGCCCTGCTCCGCGTCCTCCTGGTCGTCCCCAAGGCCGGGGTCGCCGCACGGCTGGAGCCGCACGTCAAGGGGGGTACTGTCACGGTTTCGGCCGAGGCTGCTCCTCCTCCTTGCTCGGGCAGGCTTCGGCGGTCGTCGTCCCCGGAGTACTAGCTGCCACCATTGTATGTTATCAATATTTGTTTGGTTTTGTCTTCTTTGTACACCTGTTTCCTTTTAGTGTTAATTATGTCTCCTATAAGTTTCTCGTTTTGTTAGTCGTATGTTGTGTGTAATTATTCCGCCTGTCTTTTTGGTACAGCTTGTTTTTTGCATGTTCTGGATAGTCGCACTGTTTTTCGTGCGCTATAGCATTTGAGTGTTTTTACGCACTGCTGCGTAATAGTTCGTAATAGTTCGGTTGGACGAAGCTTCTGTGTCCTGCGTTTGACTCCTACACCACATCCACCTCAGCAGTTTCTGACACCTAATTTCTATCAGCATGTTAAATGTGCAACCAGAGGAAAAAAAACTCAAGACCACCTTTAATCCACACACAGAGACGCATGCAAAGCTCTCCCTCGCCCTCCATTTCGCAAATCTGACCATAACTCTATCCTCCTGATTCCTGCTTATAAGCAAAAACTAAAGTAGGAAGCACTAGTGACTCGGTCAATGAAAAAGTGGTCAGATGACGCAGATGCTAAGCTACAGGACTGTTTTGCTAGCACAGACTGGAATATGTTCCGGGATTCTTCAGATAGCATTGAGGAGTACACCACATCAGTCACTGGCTTCATCAATAAGTGCATCGATGACGTCGTCCCCACAGTGAGCGTACGTACATACCCCAACCAGAAGCCATGGATTACAGGCAACATCTGCACTGAGCTAAAGGAGAGCTGCCGCTTTCAAGGAGCGGGACTCTAACCCGGAAGCTTATAAGAAATCCCGCTACACCCTCCGACAAACCATCAAACAGGCAAAGAGTCAATACAGGACTAAGATTGAATCGTACTACACCGGCTCTGACGCTCGTCGGATGTGGCAGGGCTTGAAAACTATTACAGACTACAAAGGGAAGCACAGCCGCAAACTGCCCAGTGACACAAGTAGCCGATGTGAGTAAGACTTTTAAGCAGGTCAACATTCACAAGGCCGCAGGGCCAGATGGATTACCAGGACGTGTACTCCGAGCATGTGCTGACCAACTGGCAAGTGTCTTCACTGACATTTTCAACATGTCCCTGACTGAGTCTGTAATACCAACATGTTTCAAGCAGACCACCATAGTCCCTGTGCCAAAGGACTCTAAGAAACCTGCCTAAATGACTACCGACCCGTAGCACTCACGTCTGTAGCCATGAAGTGCTTTGAAAGGCTGGTCATGGCTCACATCAACACCATTATCCCAGAAAGCCTTGACCCACTCCAATTTGCATACCGCCCCAACAGATCCACAGATGATGCAATCTCTATTGCACTCCACACTGCCCTTTCCCATCTGGACAAGAGGAACACCTACGTTAGAATGTTATTCATTGACTACAGCTCAGGGTTCAACACCATAGTAACCTCAAAGCTCATCACAAAGCTAAGGATCCTGGAACTAAACACCTCCCTCTGCAACTGGATCCTGGACTTCCTGAAGGGCCGCCTCCAGGTTGTAAGGGTAGGTAAAAACACGTCTGCCACGCTGATCCTCAACACGGGGGCCCCTGAGGGGTGTGTGCTCAGTCCCCTCCTGTACTCCCTGTTCACCCATGACTGCATGGCCAGGCATGACTCCAACACCATCATTAAGTTTGCAGAAGACACAGTGGTAGGCCTGATCACCGACAATGGTGAGACAGCCTATAGGGAGGAGGTCAGATACCTGGCTGTGAGGTGCCAGGAAACAACTTCTCCCTCAACGTGATCAAGACAAAGGAGATGATTGTGGACTACAGGAAAAAAAGAGGACTGAGCACGCCCCCATTCTCATCGACGGGGCTGTAGTGGAACAGTTTGAGAGCTTGAAGTTCCTTGGTGTCCACATCACCAACTAACTATCATGGTCCAAACACACCAAGACAGTCGTGAAGAGGGCACGACAAAACCTATTCCCCCTCAGGAGACTGAAAAGATTTGGCATGGGTCCTCAGATCCTCAAAAAGTTCTACAGCTGCACCATCAAGAGCATCCTGACTGGTTGCATCACCGCCTGGTATGGCAACGTCTCGGAATCTGACCGTAAGCCGCTACAGAGGGTAGTGCGTATGGCCCAGTACATCACTGGTGCCAAGCTTCCTGCCATACAGGACCTCTATACCAGGCAGTGTCAGAGGAAGGCCCTAAAAACTGTCAAAGACTCAAGCCACCCTAGTCATAGACTGTTCTCTCTGCTACCGCATGGCAAGCGGTACTGGAGCGCCAAGTCTAGGTCCAAAAGGCTTCTCAAGAGCTTCTACCCCCAAGCCATAAGACTCCTGAACAGCTAATCATGGCTACCCAGACTATTGTAAGTAAGTAAGCATTTCACTGTAATGTCTACACCTGCTGTATTCGGCGCATGTGGCAAATACATTTTGATTTGATTTGATTTGATTTGAATAGAGTTGTCTCAGCACAGCACCTACACTGCCCCAGGGTCCCACAGCTGACAACGGTGTCTTTGTGTGTGTGTGTGGGTGTGTGTGTGTGTTTATGACTTTTCTAAGGTTGGTAGTGGTGTGGTTAAAGAGTGTGGATCCCTGACCTGTCTTTACCACAGTTGACCTAACGTAACCCCCCACCCCATCCTATTCCACCTTCAAAAACTGTAATTCCAGTGTGGGATTTCACTTGTGGGATTCCCCCCTCTAACCTTCCCCACACACTCTCCAAAAAACAGATTCCAGAGAAAGAAGACACCTCTGCCCTGGGTCGAGGTGCCCCAGATAGTATCAGGCCTCTAGAAGCATGCTACTCCACCCTCCATGGCTCCCCCCAGCCCTTCTTCTCCCCTGACCCCAGGGTGGGGGCTGTGAAATTGGATTAGTATGTAAAATAATGGCCCTAATCACCCTGTGGAGGGGTTAAACACATCAGATGGATGGACACATGAGTGGAAAGAGATATCCAGTGTAAAGTGAGAGCAGGAGAAGGTAGGCTGCCTACCCAGGAAGTTGGAGGACTGGTGATAAGGATAGGGATTTATTGCATACAGAATTGAGATACACCCCATGACTACCTATAGCAGTGGTCCCCAACCGTTCGAGGCATTCCTAGTCGATCACCAAACATTTTTTAATTATTTTATTAACTACGATAAAGCCACAGAGTTTCTAAACCCAGAGGCTCAACATCGCGAGACTTCCGGGAACGCTTCCGAAACAGACCAAACAGACCAGGTCGGGGTTTGGGGTTTGAGAAGTCAATGAGACAAGTGAAATATTCTTCCTTGGTTGTTAATTTTCTTGAAATCTATAGACATATACCTAGATTCGAGCCAATGCCTTAAGTAGTTGAACATTACTCCAACCTTGTGAAAGTGACAAACTGACTTTATATCAAAAGTGCTTTATATCGAAGTAGTACCTTTGATTTGATGGCCTGCACATGCGCAGTTCGGCACTAGATGACGACGCGTTTCTACGCATGTGCTTAGCTAGCAAACGTCACCATGACATCGCCTACAAGTGTGATCGGGGATTGCTATTGGAGAAGCAGTTTTAGCCTATCTTCATACTGTACTGTCTTTGATAAAGCCTTGCATTCCTATTTCTTGGGGGGCTTCGGGGTGTTGGCGGTAGGTGCTCTTGATTCAGCAGTCCTACACCGGGAAGGCAAAGTGTTCCTATTTTAAACCATTTCACATGTCTGAAGCTAGAACTCCACCTACCCAGCAGGCCCAGAGAGCAAATCAAGTGCATGTCTGATCTTGCAAACAATGTACAGTGCCTTCAGAAATTATTCCCACCTCTTGACTTTTTTCACATTCTGTTGTGTTATAGCCTGAATTGTATAACTTATTAAATTGAGGTTTTGTGTCACTGGCCTACACACAATACCCCATAATGTCAAAGTGGAATTATGTTTTAGAAATCTTTTCAAATTAATTAAAAAGGAAACGCTGAAATGTCTTGAGTCAATAAGTATTTAACCCCTTTGTTATGGCAAGCCTACATAAGTTCTGGAGTAAAAATCTGCTTAACAAGTCACATAATAAGTTGCACGTCCCATTTTCAGGACCCTGTCTTTCAAAGATAATTAGTGAAAATCCAAATAACTTCACAGATCTTCATTGTAAAGGGTATAAACACTGTTTCCCATGCTTGTTCAATGAACCATAAACAATTAATGAACATGCACCCGTGGAACGGTCGTTAAGACACTTAAGACAGCTTACAGACGGTAGGCAATTAAGGACACAGTTATGAAAACTTAGGACACTAAATAGGCCTTTCTACTGACTCTGAAAAACACCAAAAGAAAGATGCCCAGGGTCCCTGCTCATCTGCGTGAACGTGCCTTAGGCATGCTGCAAGGAGGCATGAGGACTGCAGATGTGGCCAGGGCAATAAATTGCAATGTCCGTACTGTGAGATGCCTAAGACAGCGCTACAGGGAGACAGGACGGACAGCTGATTGTACTTGCAGTGGCAGACCACGTGTAACAACACCTGCACAGGATTTGTACATCCGAACATCACACCTGCGGGACAGGTACAGGATGGCAACAACAACTGCCCGAGTTACACCAGGAATGCACAATTCCTCCATCAGTGCTCAGACTGTCCACAATAGGCTGAGAGAGGCTGGACTGAGGGCTTGTAGGCCTGTTGTAAGGCAGGTCCTCACCAGACATCACCGGCAACAACGTCACCTATGGGCACAAACCCACCATCGCTGGACCAGACAGGACTGGCAAAAAGTGCTCTTCACTGACGAGTCGCGGTTTTGTCTCACCAGGGGTGATGGTCGGATTCGCGTTTATCGTCGAAGGAATGAGCGTTACTCCGAGGCCTGTACTCTGGAGCGGGATAGATTTGGAGTTGGAGGGTCCATCATGGTCTGGGGCGGTGTGTCACAGCATCATCGGACTGAGCTTGTTATCATTGCAGGCAATCTCAACCCTGTGCATTACAGGGAAGACATCCTCCTCCCTCATGTGGTACCCTTCCTGCAGGCTCATCCTGACATGACCCTCCAGCATGACAATGCCACCAGGCATACTGCTCATTCTGTGCTTGATTTCCTGCAAGACAGGAATGTCAGTGTTCTGCCATGGCCAGCGAAGAGCCCGCATCTCAATCCCATTGAGCACATCTGGGACCTGTTCGATCAGAGGGTGAGGGCTAGGGCCATTCCCTCCAGAAATATCCGGGAACTTGTAGGTGCCTTGGTGGAAGAGTGGGGTAACATCTCACAGCAAGAACTGGCAAATCTGGTGCAGTCCATGAGGAGGAGATGCACTGCAGTACTTAATGCAGCTGGTGGCCACACCAGATACTGACTGTTACTTTGATTTTGACCCCCCCCCCTTTGTTCAGGGACACATTATTCAATTTCTGTTAGTCACATGTCTGTGGAACTTGTTCAGTTTATGTCTCAGTTGTTGAATCTTGTTATGTTCATTAAAATATTTACACATGTTAAGTTTGCTGAAAATAAACGCAGTTGACAGTGAGAGGACGTTTCTTTTTTTGCTGAGTTTAGATTGTAACATGATCTTTGAATGACTACATCTCTGTACCCCACACATACAATTACAATGTCTGTAAGGTCCCTCTGTCGAGCAGTGAATTTCAAACACAGATTCAACCACAAAACAAGGGATGTTTTCCAATACCTCGCAAAGAAGGGCACCTATTGGTAGATGTGTAAAAATGTAAAAAGGCAGACTGAATATATTTTTGACATTGAATATATTTTTGAGCATGGTGAAGTTATTAATTACACTTTGGATGGTGTATCAATACACCCAGTCACTACAAAGATACAGGTGTCCTTCCTAACTTAGTTGCTGGAGAGGAAGGAAACCGCTCAGGGATTTCACCATGAAGCCAATGGTGACTTTAAAACAGTTACAGAGTTTAATGGCTGTGATAGGAGAAAATTGAGGATGGATCAACAACATTGTAGTAACTCCACAATTCTAACCTAAATCATTTTACATTAACATTTTAGTCATTTAGCAGACGCTCTTATCCAGAGTGCATACATTATTTTTTTATTTTTCATACTGGTCCCCCGTGGGAATCGAACCCACAACCCTGGCGTTGCAAACACCATGCTCTACCAAGTGAGCTACATCCCTGCCGGCCATTCCCTCCCCTACCCTGGACGACGCTGGGCCAATTGTGCGCCGCCCCATGGGTCTACTGGTCGCAGCCGGCTACGACAGAGCCTGGATTCGAACCAGGAACTCTAGTGGCACAGCTAGCACTGCAGAGTGAAAAGAAGGAAGCCTGTACAGAATATAAAATATTACATCCTGTTTGCAATAAGGCACTAAAGTAAAACTGCAAAAAATGTGGCAAAGAAATTACCTTTTTATTTGGAATACAAAGTGTTATTTTGGAGACAAATCCAACACAACACATCACTGAGTACCACTATCCAAGCATGGTGGTGGCTGCATCCTGTTATGGGTATGCTTGTCATCTGCAAGGACTATGGAGATTTTTGGGCGGGATAAAAATAAACACAATAGTGCTAAGCACAGGGAAAATCCTAATTTTAAAAAGAATGATGTGCAAATATTGTACAATCCAGGTGTGCAAAGCTTTTAGAGACTTACCCAGAAAGACTCACAGCTGTAATAGCCGCCAAAGGTGATTCTAACATGTATTGACTCAGGGGTGTTAATACTTATGTAAATGAGATATTTCGCATTTCATTTTCAATACATTTGCTAACATTTCTACAAACATGTTTTCACTTCGTCATTATGGGGTAGTGTGTGTAAAAAAACAATCTATTTAATCCATTTTGAATTCAGGCTGTAACACAACAAATGTGGAAAAAGTCAAGGGGTATGAATACTTTCTGAAGGCACTATACAGTATATTATGTATAGATCCAGAGTAATCTAGAGCCAAGCGTTTTGATTTTAAATCGCGTGGGTATCCTTCTCTTGATACACTTGTTAAATTGTACAAGAGAATGGGACAACAACAGTAATGAACAATTAATCAGCCAGTCTAGACAGTGTAGTTTATGATTAGAAGTACACCTAGAAAGAGGATTTGTTTTATATATTCACTACATGACCAAAAGTATGTGGACACCTGCTCGTCGAACATCTCATTCCAGAATCATGGGCATTAATATGGAGTTGGTCCCCCTTTGCTTCTATAACAGCCTCCACTCTTCTGGAAAGGCTTTAAACTAGATGTTGGGACGTTGCTGCAGGTACTTGCTTCCATTAAGCCACAAGAGCACTAGTGAGGTTGGGCACTGATGTTGGGCGATTAGGCATGGCTCGCAGTCTGCATTCCAATTCATCCCAAAGGTGTTTGATGGGGTTGAGGTCAGGGCTCTGTGCAGGCCAGTCAAGTTCTTCCACACCGATCTCGACAAACCATTTCTGTATGGACCTCACTTTGTGCACTGGGGCATTGTCACGCTGAAACAGGAAAGGGCCTTCCCCAAACTGTTGCCACAAAGTTGGAAGCACAGAATCGTCTAGTATGTCATTGTATGCTGTAGCGTTAAGATTTCCCTTCACTGGAACTAAGGGGCCTAGCCCGAACCATGAAAAACAGCCCCAGACCATTATTCCTATGACGGTGCCACGTTGAAAGTCACTGAGCTCTTCAGTAAGGCCATTCTACTGCCTATGTTTGTCTATGGAGATTGCATGGCTGTCTGCTCCATTTTATACACCTGTCAGCAATGGGTGTGGCTGAAATAGCTACATCCACAAATTTTGAAGGGGTGTCCACATACTTTTGTATATATAATGTATATATGAATGCATTATAAGAAACATTTAAATTTGACAGTAAATTGAATACCTGAATTCCCACCAAAATACCTGAACTCCTGAACTGCATTGTTTTATGTGCTATAATTCAGTCAATATTGTATATGATGGATAAATATTTTTTTTGAGTATCTTCATCCATTGTCCATCTGTTGCATTCATCAGAATTGTATTTTAAACCTTTAAATAAATTTGACGAATGTTGTTAGTACCTACATGTATGTGTAAGTAACATACCTTAAGATTGGATATCATATGTCATGTCAACACTATGTATTATTATATTCACTCTGCAGGAGAAGAGAGGTGAGGTGAAGTGATGAAGTGTGCTTGAAGGACATACATCTCCAGTGATTGCGAACAGACCCCATGAAGTGAAACAACTGATGTGATGGGTTAACAGGCTGGTTAACTCTAGGACTGACCCATAGCGCCATAACTCTAAATCAAGAGTCAGGAGGATGATGTGGATGTGCTCACACACACTACCCTAAGCTTCACAGGTGCAGGGTTGTTAGGATCACACATGAGGAGGGAAAGAAAAATACCCCCCCACACACAATTTAGATAGACCAGATTCTTCATTTCTTCCTAACGGGGTAAAAGCTGTACTCTCTCACACACTAGGGCTGGGGGATAGAAGTTTGCTGGAGTTGCCTTTCTAGACTGCCCAGACTTGGATAAACAATCAGCCACGCATGAAGTGTGATCTTCACCTAATAACCTGCACTTCCCATACTCACTCCCTGACCCAGGACACATGTGTATCTCTTTCCACTGAGGGGAGAGGGAGACGGGGGATACTATCCTCATAGCTCGGGTTGGAGTGGATGGATAAAGTATGAATGATTAAACACTCATCCAGGCATGAAGTGTGATCTTCAGGATTTTGGCCAAGTGGTCAAAGTGTTACTGCAGAATCGCCTAGAACACGCCTAATAAGGCATGCAACAAGTCGCTCAGTGAAGAGCCGGAATTTGGGGGAATTATATAATGGCATTTTGGGCATTTGATATAATGGCAGATTATTCAACACAACAGCAGTGAATGGACTGTGAAGAGCGACTAAAAATGAGAGCTAATCCTCTGTATCCTATTTCTCCCTCTCCCTCCTCATCTCTCTTCTTTACTTCCTGCCACATGCACCTCCTCTCCCTCTACATCCATCTATCGTCTTCTCCCCCTCTCCATTCCACTCCACTTCACTCCAACCCTTCTATACTCATTCTCTCAGTCAGCCAAAGCAGAGGCAGAGCCAGTCTTTTGTGGGCCTCCATTGTATTGCACACACAGAGTGACCCTTCATAGGGCTCCAGTGATTTTTTGGGTCTGTTTACTGACTCTGGCGGCGATTGATAACAGCTTCCACATAGTTTACAGTGTGGAACGGACTGCTGGCATCCACAAACAGCCTGGTCCCTGTGGGTACATAAGGGCACATGTGCAGGACCATGTTCTGGTCCCCTGATCACAGTCCTGCTGACTGGACCGCTGCTTCCCTCTTTCCCTCCCTCCCCTCTTCTCATCCGCTGGGAATGCACTCAATGGAATGCACTCAATTCAATTCACTCCCGATGTTTTTCATTGACTATCTCTATCCTGCACTCTCTCTCTCTCATGTGTGCTCTGTTTCACGTTCTCTCTTCCACTCTTCATCTCTTTCTTGCTCTCTCACTTGTGTTCACTCTCTTGTGCTTCCTCCCCCTCTCTCTACCTCTATCTCTCTCTGTACACCTCACAAGGACCTCAAAAGAAGGTCCAGTAATGTTTCATAACATTCTTCATAGCTCTCCATCCGGTTTGTCCTGGAGGGAGAAACAAAGGCGAATCAGATCTTTCTTTCCCTCATGTGCCAAATAGCATAGAGATATATCCTTATCATTCTCTCTCTCTGGCTTGATGCTCCCTTTTGTTTTCGGGAGGAAACAGACGAAACGGTTGAAAGGGTTCACAGTAATAGGAGTAAGATGAAGTTGCCCCAGACACTGATCTAAGGTTAGTTTTGTGTTTTCCCCAGCTAGCTATTAACATTAGGACTTGGAGAGAGTAAGCTGATCCTAGATCTGTGCCTAAGGGTAACAACTACTCAAACTAAAATAACAGGGAACATAACAAGGAATGTTCAGTATTAAAGCTCCAGCAGCTGGACAGTGCCAGAGGGCAGAGGGAGTGTGTCAAGCCCAGCCAGGGCAGCCCCTCTCTGGGGAAATGAGTGTGCCTGTTCCCCCTTTGGCTGTTTGTCTGGATGGAGTGTGTCACCAGCTCCACATGCTGTGTACCCTCTCTCACACACTGTCTACTGTGTCCTCACTTGACTTCACAACCCGACTCAATAATCTCAATAAAATAATATTGACGAAAAAATTCTCACATAAAGGAGTATTTACATCTTTAAAGGGGCAATCTGCGATTGCTATATCTATCCTCATAAATGCCTGATGAGCTTAGTTCAATTGTCGTACCCCATCAGAAATTAAATTATAAGCTTGTTTTGCTCCTTTGTTTGTAAACAATGTAATTATACACAAACACGTATAGCCTCAAAACATGATTAAAACTATACTTTTCATATCATCAATAGTCAGTCCTTGCATCCATAGCGCTGTCTACTCATTTTAGAGTGGTTATTTCTCCTGCCCCACCTTTCCCACAGGTGGACACCAGCATTACCTTGTGGGTGCTGGACTTCCTGCTGAACACAACATACAGTACCAGTCAAAAGTTTGGACACACCTACTCATTCAGGGGTTTTCCTTTATTTTTACTATTTTTTACATTGTAGAATAATAGTGAAGACATCAAAACTATGAAATAACACATATGGAATCATGTAGTAACCAAAAATTATTAAACAAATCAAAATATATTTCATATTTGAGATTCTTCAAATAGCCACCCTTTGCCTTGATGACAGCTTTGTACACTCTTGGCATTCCCTCAACCAGCTTCACCTGGAATGCTTTTCCAACAGTCTTGAAGGAGTTCCCACATATGCTGAGCACTTGTCGGCAGCTTTTCCTTCACTCTGCGGTCCGACTCATCCCAAACCATCTCAATTGGGTTGAGGTCGGGGGATTGTGGAGGCCAGATCATCTGATGCAGCACTCCATCACTCTCCTTCTTGGTAAAATAGCCCTTATACAGCCTGGAGTTGTGTTGGGTTGGGTTGGGTCCTGTTGAAAAACAAACCCGATGGGATGGTGTATCGCTGTAGAATGCTGTGGTAGCCATGCTGGTTAAGTGTGCCTTGAATTCTAAGTAAATCCCAGACAGTGTTTTCCGCAAAGCACTCCCACACCATAACACCTCCTCCTCCATGCTTTACGGTGGGAACCACACATTTAATTTTTTATTTAACCTTTATTTATACAGGTTTTTCTCATTGAGATAAAATCTATTTTTCAAGAGAGACTTGGTCCAACAGCAGCAGGGGGAACAAAGTTTCATTTACATTTACATTTACATTTTAGTCATTTAGCAGACGCTCTTATCCAGAGCGACTTACAGGAGCAATTAGGGTTAAGTGCCTTGCTCAAGGGCACATTAACGTCATTTAGCAGACGCTCTTAGCCAGAGCGACTCACAAATTGGTGCGTTCACCCTATAGCCAGTGGGATAACCACTTTACAATTGGGGGGGTAGAAGGATTCCTTTATCCTATCCCAGGTATTCCTTAAAGAGGTGGGGTTTCAAATGTCTCCGGAAGGTGGTGAGTGACTCCGCTGTCCTGGCGTCGTGAGGGAGCTTGTTCCACCATTGGGGTGCCAGAGCAGCGAACAGTTTTGACTGGGCTGAGCGGGAACTATGCTTCCGCAGAGGAAGGGGAGCCAGCAGGCCAGAGGTGGATGAGCGCAATGCTCTCGTTTGGGTGTAGGGACTGATCAGAGCCTGAAGGTACAGAGGTGCCGTTCCCCTCACTGCTCCATAGGCAAGCACCATGGTCTTGTAGCGGATGCGAGCTTCAACTGGAAGCCAGTGGAGTGTGCGGAGGAGGGGGTGACGTGAGAGAACTTGGGAAGGTTGAACACCAGGCGGGCTGCGGCATTCTGGATGAGTTGTAGGGGTTTAATGGCACAGGCAGGGAGGCCAGCCAACAGCGAGTTGCAGTAGTCCAGACGGGAGATGACAAGTGCCTGGATTAGGACCTGTGCCGCTTCCTGTGTAAGGCAGGGTCGTACTCTCCGAATGTTGTAGAGCATGAACCTGCAGGAGCGGGTCACCGCCTTGATGTTGGCGGAGAACGACAGGGTGTTGTCCAGGGTCACGCCTAGGCTCTTCGCGCTCTGGGAGGAGGACACAGCGGAGTTGTCAACCGTGATGGCGAGATCATGGAACGGGCAGTCCTTCCCCGGGAGGAAGAGCAGCTCCGTCTTGCCAGGGTTCAGCTTGAGGTGGTGATCCGTCATCCATACTGATATGTCTGCCAGACATGCAGAGATGCGATTCGCCACCTGGTTATCAGAAGGGGGAAAGGAGAAGATTAGTTGTGTATCGTCAGCGTAGCAATGATAGGAGAGACCATGTGAGGATATGACAGAGCCAAGTGACTTGGTGTATAGGGAGAAAAGGAGAGGGCCTAGAACTGAGCCTTGGGGGACACCAGTGGTGAGAGCACGTGGTGCGGAGACAGCTTCTCGCCACGCCACTTGGTAGGAGCGACCGGTCAGGTAGGACGCAATCCAGGAGTGAGCCGCGCCGGAGATGCCCAGCTCGGAGAGGGTGGAGAGGAGGATCTGATGGTTCACAGTATCAAAGGCAGCAGACAGGTCTAGAAGGACAAGAGCAGAGGAGAGAGAGTTAGCTTTAGCAGTGCGGAGAGTCTCCGTGACACAGAGAAGAGCAGTCTCAGTTTCAGACAAAACTACTTACATACACTCACACAACATTGAACAAAACTATAGACACACATACAGTACAACAATTACATATTACGTAAAGAAACACAAATGTCATAACTAAAAAACATCTGTCCTAAAGACAATTACACTCTTCTATGATATTTACGTCAACCAAGTGTTTAAACTCCACCAACATGACTAGAGCAACACTTTTTAAAATGTTCAGGAGAGAATTCCAGGACCACGGAGCTGAGTAACTAAAAATATTTCTATCATTACCTGTTCTAATTCCTGGTACTGTTAAAAGCAAATGAGAATGGGACCGTGATTTATATTTATTTACTGACCTGATTAAAAAAGAACAGAGATAAAGTGCCATTTTACCCAGTATGGCCTTATAAATCAGTGTATACCAGTGTTTAAGCCTACGCAAGGTCAATGACAACCAGCCAACGGCGCTGTAGAGATCACAATGATGTGTTAGACGTTTCTGGCAGGGCAGAAATTTGACAAACTGAGTTGTTGGAAAGGTGGCATCCTATGATGGTGCCACGTTGAAAGTCACTGAGCTCTTCAGTAAGGCCATTCTACTGCCAATGTTTGTCTATAGTGATTGCATGGCTGTGTGCTCGATTTTATACACAAATAGCCAAATCCACTAATTTGAAAGGGTGTCCACATACTTTGAAAGGGTGTCGACACACTGAGTATACCAAATATTAGGAACACCTTCCTAATATTGAGTTGCAGCCTTCCCCTCACAGCAGCCTCAATTCGTCAGGGCATGGCCTCTACAAGGTGTCGAAGCGTTCCACAAGGATGTTGGCCCATGTTGACTCCAATGCTTCCCACAGTTGTGTCAAGTTGGTTGGTGGACCATTCTTGATACACACGAGAAACTGTTGAGTGTGAAAAACCCAGCAGCGTTGCAGTTCTTGACACATACCGGTGCGCCTGGCACTTACCAATACATGGTCGGACAGTAGACCGCAGAGACTGAAAAATGATGTGTGAATTATTTATTATCTTTCCAGTATTTTCCATATTGAATGTATTATAGTGTATCTGTATGCTGGCTTCACAAAACGTATTTACAAGTAAATGGACAATAAAGTATATCACCTTGTATTGTATAGCTTTTTACCAAAACTCTAGCATGTTGACTGCTTTGTTAATATTTGAACTGCAGATTGTTGCTTTAATGAAGAGAGTGGAGCCAGAAGGAAGAGAGAAAGTAATGTATAGATAGAAAGAGAAAGAGGAACAAAAAAGGAGAGAGAAAAAAGACAGGAGGCCAATTCTACCATAGACAATGAAGCTATGCGATCTGCAGATATGCATTACATAGATTTGCAGACCACCAGAGAACCCTTTCCCCTATTACCACAGCACCCAATTATACAACTGCACTTACACCGGCGCAAGGGACGATGCGGGAGATTTTGACTGAATAAAGTCGAGAAGTTTGGGCCTCAGTGGACTGAACTGTTCATGAAGTCATGGGGTAGGCAGTAACATTCACTCAACAAGGGGGTGTCAGTGGAGGGCTAGCCCTCATTACCTCTGATTGGTGGGGGACAAATAATTTCCATTCCCCAATCAATTAAATACAATGGATAAAGTCCATCTGTTAGTGGTTATACTGTAGTACCTGGCTCTGAGTTAGCCTGTAATTGTATTTATTTATTACAAAATGGGCATAATTAGCATTTCCAGAATGTTGCAATCCGTGCTGAGATGTAGTGCCAGTCAGTGTGTGTGTGCATGCGTTTGCATGTGTGTGTGAGAGAGAGAGAGAGAGAGAGAGAGAGAGAGAGAGAGAGAGAGAGAGAGAGAGAGAGAGAGAGAGAGAGAGAGAGAGAGAGAGAGAGAGAGAGAGAGAGAGAGAGAGAGAGAGAGAGAGAGAGAACACACTTACCGGAGTGAGCATTGCAGGGTCCAGGATAAGCCCATCTTACAACTGGACATGATTGTGAGTGCATTGTATGTAGTTTTGCCTAAATGGGATTAGCAGTAATTATTACTTTGCTTTTTGTCTTTCACCACTCTTTGTCGGAGGCAGAACCATACAATTCACTTTGTTGTAGGAAAGAAAATCAGCACACTGCTTACCCCTTTCAAAGGGCTCTTTTTTCACATAGAAGATTCATTATGTTTTGACCTTTAGGTGATGGTGGCTTTCTCACATTTTCTTGAATGAAAACAACATCACTCGCCTACCATGGATAGTTCTTCTCCCATCTTTCTCTGTTGCTCTACACTGTAATACATCACTCCCACGCATGTTTGCAGATCACCTGGTAATGGTTGACATGTTATGTGTGATTGAGCTCTAAGAGCACTGTAGTCACAGATGCTCACCCTTTACAAACACAAGACAGTATGGGGTTTATTCATTCATGGAATTCAGAATGTTTGGAATTCCTGGATGTTCTCCAGGACTAATGGTTTTCATTGTCACATGATCAGAACCATATAACATGTTATTGTGACTGAAGTAAGCTCAACCGCGGGGAGGGTTAGGACTCTTGTTGTAGAGCCATTTCCATTTAATGTTTTGGTTTCAGAGCGACGCTCGGGGAAGAATTCTAACAATGCCACTTTTATTTTCTTCCTTTCCTATTTGTTTGCATCAGCCTCCTGTAGATCAGTTGGTAGAGCATGGTGCTTGCAACGCCAGGGTTGTGGGTTCGATTCCCACGGGGGCCAGTATAAAAAAATGTATGCACTCACTAACTGTAAGTCGCTCTGGATAAGAGCGTCTGCTAAATGACATAAATGTAAACGTAATAGGTCAGCAATGCTGGTGCAGGAGCTGGAGGGGGTGTCGTGCCTGGATAAAGTAGATGGGAACCATAAAACAGCCATATTGCCTGAGAGGTACAGTAGATTTAAACATGCTGCTCTTGCTGTCTGTAAATTGAGTGTTTGGCTGGTAGCCTCTCTCTGAGAAGGAGTTATGTGGAAGTGACCAGAGTGGTTCTCATTTCCAGGCCCTGGCCTAGCACTTTCATGTGGATCCAGCAGGCCTTATGCAACAGCCTGGTGTGCCAGGCCCATTACATCACACACTGCAGTGTCCCTGAAAGGAGGGAGCAGGCAGGACCTCAGTCCAGTGGTGGAAAGTCTTTAAGTAAAAATACTTTAAAGTACTACTTAAGTAGTTTTTTGGGGTATCTGTACTTCACTTTACTATTTATATTTTTGACTACTTTTACTTTTACTTCACTACATTCCTAAAGAATATTATGTACTTTTTACACCATACATTTTCCCTGACACCCAAAAGTATTCGTTACATTTTGAATGCTTAGCAGGACAGAAAATTGTCAAATTTGCACAAGAGAACATCGCTGGTCATCCCTACTGCCTCTGATCTGGCGGACTCACTAAACACAAATGCTTTGTTTTTAAATGATGTCTGAGTGTGGGAGTGTGACCCTGGCTATCCGTAAATAAAAAAGAATTAAGAAAATTGTGCCGTCTGGTTTGCTTAATATAAGGAATTTTAAATTATTTGTACTTAAGTATATTTTAGCAACTATATTTACTTTTGATACTTAAGTATATTTAAAACCAAATACTTTTAGACTTTTACTCAAGTAGTATTTTACTGGGTGAATTTCACTTTTACTTGAGTCATTTTCTATTAGGGTATCTTTACTTTTACTCAAGTATGATAATTGAATACTTTTTCCACCACTGCCTCAGTCACAGACCCAGAGAAATATGGTCTCACAGAGGCTCCTTTACCTGCCTCTTCTTCCAGGACCACTACTGAGAGTATGGGGTCTGTGACCTTGTTGTGGGACAGCATTGGTGCTGTTCTTGTTGTTTGAGCTGAGAGCTGTTGGTTTCTCAGGCTTGGCATCATTGGTGGGCCTTTCAGTTCCCTGTTTACCCCTGGATTGCCCCAATAAACACCCAGATGGGTCAACGTGCCTCTGTCTGTATGCATCATGGCCATCACTCATGGTAGGAGAATGTGCCACTCGGCATGTGCGAGTCAAGCACTACAAGGTAAACAGCACAGCAGCTACAGTACATCACATCACCATCTCCTGCAGGCTGATCTATTGATGGACTGTGTACATTGACTGGTCTTGGTAAAAGGGACATTTGATATGAAATGAAACAATTGAGAGAAGTCCCATACTTCTCTAGAACCTCATGTTGAACTTCCTCAATGCTCTAGGACCTTTTAGAACCTCATTTAGAACTTCTTTACATATCTCCAGTTCCACCAAAGCATCTGACCTTTGACCCCCACCTAAGAATAACCTTTGTCTGATTGGTCCTTTCATTACGTTGACTGAAGGTGAACGTCGCCCACTCCTCCTGTCAAATTAACCTAGGACAAATCTGTCTCCTAAACCTCTATGGGCCTAACTAGGCCTCGTTTTCTGTTACTTTCACTCATTTGTCTTATTCCACACCTAGACACACACCAGATGTATGGGCCACATTTCTCATGATTAAATTGCCATTGAGCTCTCTCCCTTCTGAGAGATGGAGATTTATGGTGAGTGAATAGTTCTACAGGGCCTCCATTACATTAGGTTAAAGAGCGCTGTGGTGATCATAACTCAATACACACTGACAAGCCCTCTCCAACAGACAGGAATCCCATCCAGCTTAACGCATGTATGTACGCACGCACACGTACATGCACACACACACACACAAGCAAAGCCCAGAGCTCGGAGCTGTTCCTGGTCACACAGGAAGATCTTGGGAATACCTGTCTGCATAATTAGCTGAGAAAGGCCACACAGGACTGGAAAAACTAGCTCATTATTTCTCATTCTCCTGCCTTTCCTTTGATGGATCAACCTAACCTTGGATACGAGCTGGAGAGAGAGAAAGAGAGCTGACCCAGGCAGTTGCTGCTGTGTTAGAGTTTATAGTTTAAGTGGCTGTGAAGTACACATTGAGTAAGAGTGGTGAGGCACTTGACCCGTAAACAACGTTCTTATAGTAGATGCCCTTTTACAGAAGAGGGGAAAGAGACAGAGAGAATTAGAGAGAGAGATAGAGCGAGAGATAGAGAGAGCAATAGAGGGAGACAGATGTGTAAACTCCAGAAGCTGGGAAAGCAGTGGTTAAAGTAACAGTTAATAATAAGTTCAGAGGTCAAATAGCTGATGGTCAGGACAGGACCCTGCTGGTCCCCAAACGAGGCGGTAGGAGGGGGTCTTGGAGGTTACTAGGGGTTAAAATTATTTGTAGGGGAGACTGTCAGTATGTATTAATGCTCTGAGACCCGGGGAGGAATGTGTCTGAGGGGCGGTTGTGGGGTATATTGAAGAGTGGATGTTGCCATGATATGATCTACAAAAAACATCAAAATATCTCCTTAATTTGGCAATGTTTCAAAATCTCCAAGGTGATCATTGGTTTACCTTTTTGAAGTTATTTTAGAGGACACAAGGGACTACTCAGGAGGGAGAGAGGAGGAAGAGAAGGAGTGAGCAGACAGGGGTCAAGCAGGAGGGAATAAAGAAAATGTAGAAAGAAGGAGTGGAGGAAAACGCAGAAGCAGGTAAACAGGAGTAAATAAATCATTCTGGAATTCCGAGCCTCCAGACTTCCAGCTGCGAGATTGGGATGTGGGACAGGGATCAGGTCATCTGGAAGTGACAGGAAGGTGTGAAGCGAACATCCTGGAAGGACCTCAGATTACAGAGGCAGAAGGAAGAGTGATCAGTCTTTACAGATCAAATGGAATGGAAGGAGATTGACTACTCTGCTTTATATCTCTCCCACTGTGGCGCTTAGCAAGATATGAGTATAATAAAAATGAAAAGTACCTGTACTAGAACACTAAAGGTATATTTTTCTTGTATCGCTCCTCCTCATATCTTGCTCATGTTTTTCTCTCCTTTGATCTCTGTATCCTATACTGCTCTCTCTCAACAAAATTTGACTCTAACCATCTCCTCTCCTTTATCCCTTTTCCATCCTTTCTCTCTCTCCTTGGCTTTCTCTCTCTCTCCCCTCTCCCTCCTTCTCTCATGTCACACGTGTTCTCTGAGGAACTAGCCAGGGTCGTGTGTTGTTGACCTCATATTGGATGGCTGTCTGATTGACAGCCTCCCAGAAACAGGCTGGATTCATAGCCACCATAAACACACAAAGTCACCTAAAAGCATGCACATTATTCTGTTTATCCTCCTCTCAATGACTCACTCTGGGACAACATCCAATATGACAGATTTCTGATTTCATGGTCCACATACAGGAAAGAATGCACAAATGCACAGACACATGCACACAGACACGCATGTACACATGCACACACAACACACTAGTGGATTGTGACTAGTTCTACGTGTCACAGCTACAAAAATAATTGGGTGTGTCAGAAACATTAATTGTATTTATTTGTGGGCCTCAAAGAAGCTACAAAAAGCTAATAATGGGATGTGGGGGTGTTGGGTGAAGTCAGACAAGAGTTTGAGAACCACAGCGTTTGTGAGGAAGAAGTCAGAGGGGGTCACCACAAAAACCTAGCAGTGTTTTTGTTGCTCCTTAGGGAAATGGCTAATAGTACTATTGTTCTAAGCTTTTATGTTATTGTGTTGACATCCTCCCTGTGAGGCCCTGTTTCCTGGCAAAATGCTGATGGATGAGAGAGTGTGAACTATCAAGTAGATTTTCATGGGAGTAGATAATATAGTATTGTGTTGATCATAAATCTGCATTCTATTGTCCAACAAACAAAGTATCCAACACAGTATCCAAGAGAGATTATATTCTAGAGTGCGGTCAATGAAGTGTATCTGTGACCCATAACACCAATACCTCAGCATCTCAGACATATGGAAGCACCATGTGAGTGATGGGATTCAGTATGTTGGCCAGACTTGAATCGGAGACAAACGCAACAGGAGAAATTAAATTCGAAACACAAATCTAACAGTATATTCATGGTTTGGAGTGTTGGCTTGTAAAAGGTGCACAGAGAGGCCTGGACACATATGAATGCAATGGCCACAGTTCACATATGACCATGCTGTTAGCTACCAATGAGGCATTCTACTGAGTTTTATTGCTTAGGTTTGCTGGCAGGCCAGTGTGAAATATTGGATTACATTGAGAAAAAAAAAAGACCAAAAAACCAAATGGTTCCATGAGGGCCATTAAACTAGAAATCTGTGTGTGTGTGTGTACGAGTGTATATGCGTGCATGCGTGTGTGTGTGTGTATGTGTGTGTGGACAGAGTGGGCGTGTGGTCCTTTCGTGCTCTTGCCGTTGCTGTTACCCAACCCCAGGGTGGGTCCTGGTTTCTGGCTGGGACGATAAGCATTGTTCCTCTCACAGACAGAGCCAAGATCAGATTCACATGCTGCCCACACCCCTACCCTCTCAGGGGAAATTAACAGAGTGGCCAAATTGAACAGCATCCTCTGGTGTAGCTCAGTTGGTAGAGCATGGCGCTTGCAACTCCAGGGTTGTGGGTTCGATTCCCACCGGGGGCCAGTATGAAGAAAAATGTATGCACTCACTAACTGTAAGTCGCTTTGGATAAGAGCGTCTGCTAAATGACTAAAATGTAAATAGACATTATAATTTTCGAAACAGGAAGACCCAACGATGCCCGAACCATTGTATAACAATAAGCTCATGTGTCCAGGACATTGAAGAACAGGAGGGGTTATGGAACTCATCCCAACCATTCTCTGACATGGCAGGTGCATCTGAACTCCAGTAGTCAGGAATGCTGGAGGGTCTGGATTCAGGAGCATTTGCCCTCTGTAGATCTGTGATGTTTTTCCAACTGCTTCCCACTCGTTCTCCACTCATTCCTCCTCTCATCCAACAAGGCCAAGTGCGAGCGGATTACAGGCCACGCTGACATGTCCAAATATCCATGTCACCGCTGCTAGCTATAGATGTCAGGCCTTGTTAGTCACAGTGACCCCCCCCACCGGCACACCCCTGTCCCCCTGCATTAAGCTCCTAATCTAGCCCCAGGCACACACACAGGCTTCTCGGGCCTAGGTGAGGCCACACCTGGATGAACCTGACAAAAGACGAACAGAGACCAGAAAACCATGCTTGCTTGTAAATTCCATAGAAAAACAGAGACACATGCAATGGTTTGAGATTATTGAGCAATATAAATGCTTGTCTCAGTGAGGGCGGTGCAGACTTGGTTTATGTTTTATTCACACTCCCCACTAAGCTTGTGCAAACCACAGTCGAACATGGGAAAATGATTAGAGCATACTTAAGGATTTTATTGCACTTGTGGGTGCTTGTGGTCTGGGTACAAATATATTCTCTTTACCAGTCATAAACACATACACAGACCCAAATCCTCAGACGTTGTTGAACATGCAAACTAGGGCTGACCACAATTAGTCGACTGGTCGATTGTTTGGTCGTTAGGCTGTTGGTCGACAGAGATTGTTTTAGTCGAGCAGTAACAAGTATATATACAGTACCAGTCAAAAGTTTGGACACACCTACTCACTCATCTACATTGTAGATTAAAAAACTATGAAATAACACATATGGAATTATGTAGCAACCAAATCAGTGTTAAGCAAATCAAAATATATTTTATATTTCAGATTCTTCAAAGTAGCCACCCTTTGCCTTGATGACAGCTTTGAACACTCTTGGCATTCGCTCAACCAGCTTCATGAGGAATGTTTTTGCAACAGTCTTGAAGGAGTTCCTACATATGCTGAGCACTTGTTGGCTGCTTTTCCTTCACTCTGCGGTCCAACTCATCCCAAACCATCTCAATTGGGTTGAGGTCGGGTGATTGTGAAGGCCAGGTCATCTGATGCAGCATTCCATCACTCTCCTTCTTGATCAAATAGCACTTACACAGCCTGGAGGTGTGTTTTGGGTCATTGTCTTGTTGAAAAACAAATGATAGTCCCACTAAGTGCAAACCAGATGGGATGGCGTATCGCTGCAGAATGCCGTGGTAGCCATGATGGTTAAGTGTGCCTTGAATTCTAAGTAAATCACTGACAGTGTCACCAGCAAAGCACCGCCACACCATCACACCTCCTCCTCCATGCTTCATGGTGGAAACCACACATGCGGAGATCATCCATTCACCTACTCTGCATCTTACAAAGACACAGCGGTTGGAACCAAAAATCTCCAATTTGGACTCATCAGATCAAAGGACAGATTTCCACCAGTCTAATGTCCATTGCTCATGTTTCTTGGCCCAAGCAAGTCTCTTCTTCTTATTGGTGTCCTTTAGTAGTGTTTTCTTTGCAGCATTTCGACCATGAAGGCCTGATTCACACAGTCTCCTCTGAACAGTTGATGTTGAGATGTGTCTGTTACTTTACTTTATTTGGGCTGCAATCTGAGGTGCAGTTAACTGTAATGAACTTATCCTCTGCAGCAGAGGTACATTTGGGTCTTCCTTTCCTGTGTCGGTCCTAATGAGAACCAGTTTCATAATAGCACTTGTTGGTTCTTGCGACTGCAATTGAAGAAACTTTCTTGACATTTTCCGGATTAACTTACCTTCATGTCTTAAAGTAACGATGGACTGTCCTTTCTCTTTGCTTATTTGAGGTGTTCTTGTCATAATATGGACTTGGTCTTTTACCAAATAGGACTATCTTCTGTATACCACCCCTACCTTGTCACAACACAACTGATTGGCTCAAACACATTAAGAAGGAAATAAATTTAACAAGGCACTCCTGTTAATTGAAATGCATTACAGGTGACTACCTCATGAAGCTGGTTGAGAGAATGCCAAGAGTGTGCAAAGCTGTCATCAAGGCACAGGGTGGCTATTTGAAGAATCTCAAATATAAAATATATTTTGATTTATATTATATATATACAGTGGGGAGAACAAGTATTTGATACACTGCCGATTTTGCAGGTTTTCCTACTTACAAAGCATATAGAGGTCTGTAATTTTTATCATAGGTACACTTCAACTGTGAGAGACGGAATCTAAAACAAAAATCTTGAAAATCACATTGTATGATTTTTAAGTAATTAATTAGCATTTTATTGCATGACATAAGTATTTGATCACCTACCAACCAGTAAGAATTCCGGCTCTCACAGACCTGTTCGTTTTTCTTTAAGAAGCCCTCGTGTTCTCCACTCATTACCTGTATTAACTGCACCTGTTTGAACTCGTTACCTGTATAAAAGACACCTGTCCACACACTCAATCAAACAGACTCCAACCTCTCCACAATGGCCAAGACCAGAGAGCTGTGTAAGGACATCAGGGATAAAATTGTAGACCTGCACAAGGCTGGGATGGGCTACAGGACAATAGGCAAGCATCTTGGTGAGAAGGCAACAACTGTTGGCGCAATTATTAGAAAATGGAAGAAGTTCAAGATGACGGTCAATCACCCTCGGTCTGGGGCTCCATGCAAGATCTCACCTTGTGGGGCATCAATGATCATGAGGAAGGTGAGGGATCAGCCCAGAACTACACGGCAGGACCTGGTCAATGACCTGAAGAGAGCTGGGACCACAGTCTCAAAGAAAACCATTAGTAACACACTACGCCGTCATGGATTAAAATCCTGCAGCGCACGCAAGTCACCCTGCTCAAGCCAGCGAATGTCCAGGCCCATCTGAAGTTTGCCAATGACCATCTGGATGATCCAGAGGAGGAATGGGAGAAGGTCATGTGGTCTGATGAGACAAAAATAGAGCTTTTTGGTCTAAACTCCACTCGCCGTGTTTGGAAGAAGAAGAAGGATGAGTACAACCCCAATAACACCATCCCAACAGTGAAGCATGGAGGTGGAAACATCATTCTTTGGGGATGCTTTTCTGCAAAGGGGATGGGACGACTGCACCGTATTGAGGGGAGGATGGATGGGGCCATGTATCGCGAGATCTTGGCCAACAACCTCCTTCCCTCAGTAAGAGCATTGAAGATGGGTCGTGGCTGGGTCTTCCAGCATGACAATGACCCGAAACACACAGCCAGGGCAACTAAGGAGTGGCTCCGTAAGAAGCATTTCAAGGTCCTGGAGTGGCCTAGCCAGTCTCCAGACCTGAACCCAATAGAAAATCTTTGGAGGGAGCTGAAAGTCCGTATTGCCCAGCGACAGCCCCGAAACCTGAAGGATCTGGAGAAGGTCTGTATGGAGGAGTGGGCCAAAATCCCTGCTGCAGTGTGTGCAAACCTGGTCAAGACCTACAGGAAACGTATGATCTCTATAATTGCAAACAAAGGTTTCTGTACCAAATATTAAGTTCTGCTTTTCTGATGTATCAAATACTTATGTCATGCAATAAAATGAAAATTATTACTTAAAAATCATACAATGTGATTTTCTGGATTTTTGATTTAGATTCCGTCTCTCACAGTTGAAGTGTACCTATGATAAAAATGACAGACCTCTACATGCTTTGTAAGTAGGAAAACCTGCAAAATCGGCAGTGTATCAAATACTTGTTCTCCCCACTGTATATATATATATATATATATATATATATATATATATATATATATTTTTTTTTTTTTTTTTGCGCACATCTCAGTGAACTAATCCATTGCAGAGGTCTAGGCTAAAAGCCAATTTATGCTTGATTCGAAAATGTGGTCGGAGGCTCCATATGGAGGATGTGACACAATTGCAGAGCCTCCATAGGCAAAATCGAGCTCTGTACCGCATCGCCAATCGCCACCCAAATGTAGTAACAATGCGTAGGGCTCTGTATAGCTCCGCATTGACATGATTGGTTGACGGTAGGTGGGGCGGTACATCCTGTATAAACACAAACTCACTTCCTTGTCAACAGCTCTGCACTGCTCCGCGAAGCGCAAGAAGTATGAATACCCTGACTTCTGCTGAGTCCTTCTTGCCCTGACTTCTGCTGAGGCCATATCACCGTAAATGGCCAATGCAGACGTCTGATTGACCATGCGCCCACATGCACATACATACAGTATTTTCAAACGCTCTCCCAGTGTCTCACCCTCAATCTCAGTGCTTGATAATGTTTAACTGGTGGTGGAATGCAGGGTTTGTTTTTAAGACTGATCCTCAAAGCTCTGGTGTTTCTCTTGCACCTTGCCGGGCCTTTAGGCACAAATCCTAACATTCACCATTGAAAGGCATAACACAAACTGACCTTAGATCAATGTATCAGTAGGGGCAACCTCATCCTACTCTCACCTTACCCCGTTCTTAAAAAGGGGCTCCTGATCCATCTGGCGCTTTGGACTGATCCCGTCCACAGATTTCCCACTTTGGAGCTCCAATGGGTTCCAGCTGCCGGCTCTCCTGGGCCCAATGCATCCCAGGTGGACCAGAGATGGCTGCACAGACAAACAGCTGTGCTGGGAGAAAGAGGGAGAGGGGGATGAGAAGGAGGATGTTGTGGTGAGAGAGAGAGAGCGGGAGTGAGAGAGAAAGAACTGGAGGGGGAACAAGGGAGAGAGAGGGAGAATGAGAGAGGGGGAAAGGATGGAGAGCGGGGTAGAGAGAGAGGGGACCGAAGGGGAGAAGAAGAGAGGGAGGGAGAAGGGTCTGGTAGGCTCAGACTGCGCTAGAGAGAAACAGGCGGTGGTTCTGTGTTAAATTGATAGAGGTTAATACACGTTAAATGGATAATGAGTTCATCACTTTACAGCACGGTGGCCCTGCAAAGTGGATCACTTAATCAGTCACAGTTGATGAGGTGTAGTTATGTGTCAAAGTTTCTTAAACTTACAGAAGGCAAATCCTTTCTCCAAAATGAAATATGTGTTGATATTAGTTGGCAGGGGTATTCACTTCAACATTATTGTGTTTTGATGTATTTCTAATACCTTTTAAGACTTGTTCTGGTAGATGTTTTCCTCTTAACCATCTGTTTGACCAGAAATCACTATTTATGTATAATTTTAAGATGAAAATGGTTGATAAATGTATCTATTCCTTCATTTCCCAAAAATATTGATTATTGGCTTTCATTTGACACATGTAAAATAAAATAAAATACAATTGTATTTGCAACATTCGCCGAATACAACAGGTGTTGACCTTACAGTGAAATGCTTACTTACAAGCCCATAACCAACAATGCAGTTTTAAGAAAAACAAGTGTTAAGTAAAAAATAGATAAGCAAAAACTAAAAATATCAAATAATTAAAGAGCAGCAGTAAAAAAAAGAACAGTAGGGAAGCTATATACAGGGGTTACCGGTACAGAGTCAATGTGGGGGGGCACCGGTAGGTGCTCCTTTGACATGTAAATGACCATAAGCATCTTTAATGGATATTACCTAATGTAACTCAATTAGCTGCACAGACGTGGGAGAGCTGTTTTAGACAGTCGATTTCCTTATACTTAGACAGCACACACAATCCTAAAATACACAAACCCACACACACATGTAAATACACGCAAAGTTGCACACACACGCACACACACAAAATCAGTCCTTTGCAAGTCTGTATTTCATATCCAACACTCCCATCTCTCCCCTGTACCCTCTTTCTCTGACACACACACAAACAGACACACATACACACCTACCGTTCCACGTATTGCCTATAAGAAAAATATTTTTGTGGTTTGTACAATGGTTCATTTGGAAAACATTTAATTAGCTTTTCTTGCTACCTTCTTTGCAGCGAACAGAGGGCCAGCGAGCCAAGAGGTCCTCGCTTCCAGAGTTCTGACACGCCGGTGTTCCTTTGCTAACCTGCCCAGCTTCTCCTCTGTGTCGTGTAAAACTATTTCCCCACATGTGCTGCTCAACGTGCCTCAGCGAGCCTTAGTCTCTGTCTCCAATACTGTGGCCTTTAAGTCCTCAGCTGTCTTCAATTGTCCTTGTTAATCTCCATTTATACTCAGTCAAAATGTAAGTTTATTTGTTATGCGTAACAAATCGGGTATCGAAAATGAGTCTTGTGTTAGCCAACAGAGCTAAAGCACAGGTTTTAGGTGCTCACATTAATCCTCAAGTCTCAGGAAAGCCTACTTAGTTGGGAAAGTGAGATACAGTCAGTTGCACCACTGAATGTATTCAACCGAAATGTGCCTTCCGCATTTAACCCAATCCCTCTGAATCAGAGAGGTGCGGGGGGCTGCCTTAATCGACATCATCGGAGCCTGGGGAGCTGTTGTTGTTGGGGGTTAACCGCCTTGCTCTGGGATTCAAACCAGCAACCAAAAGGTTGCTGGCCCAATGCACTTAACCGCTACTGGCTTCATCAGTCATGATCTCAGATACAACCACTGACTGCACAATGAGTCTTGCAAGATTCCAGCTAGTGTCTAAAAAATTCACAATCAGCATTGTCCTCTGTCTCTGAAATGTCCTCTGTCTCTGAAACCTCTTCTTCTATTTCACTGTCACAGTCCAGAATTTGTGATGAGGCTTCATTGACTGAAAATGTTTTGGAGCTCATTTTTGAGTGTCTGTGTCAGAGATCTGCTGCTCTCGCACTGAGAAGGAGAAGCTTGGGAAAGCTCCTTTACACACAAACATAATTATAAAAGTGCAACCAGAAGTTAAAACAAAAAACATCAAAGACACTTGTTTATTTTGGACCTGTGCAAATATCTATACACATGAAAACCTCCGGGTCAAAATGAACCACAACATCATGTTTGTATACAAAATCTACAGACATTCCACAACACATCAGTGTGTCCACATTTTGCAGTTAGGTTCATGACCCTGAATGAGGAAAATACATTTAATTTCATGGAGAAAAAGCGAGTTTAACTAGGATTTTAGACAACTCAAAAGTGTAAATGGGTCAAATTGACCCACAAAACATAATAGTAGGGTTAAGAAGCACCCTTATCATCGCCATCTGAGAAAACAATGTATCTGTGCCATTTGACGTCCACGTTATGATATTATGCAACTATTTTTATGACTGCCTCGGTCATTACCAGTCCAGGCTTCATAAAGTCCTTATAAATGTACCAAACTAAAATAGTTCACTCATTTAATCTTAGTATTCAACAGTGAAATAAGATGATAGGATGCACAAATCATCATTCCATATGTGTTATTTCATAGTTTTGATGTCTTCACTATTATTCTACAATGTAGAAAATCTTTTTTTTATTTTTTTTTAAAATAATTTTGGTCATTGTACTTTTATGAAACGATCAAATCAAGAGGATGGAAAACTGGGTTTGAGTAGTCTCTATTCAGACATCATCAAATAACAGCACAGCTACTGTGACTTTCTTATGTTGACAGTTATATTAATATTTTATGCATTTGATGAGAATAGAATTCTCCCCTAGTGTTATTATTTTAGTGTGCCCATAAGAATGATACATAATGCACACCTCATTTGATGTACAGTTGTATTGTTTATGATGAACGCCCATGACGTACTAATCAGTCTCTGAAGTCTCAGTATCTGAGAAATATTAACTTGATTTGGGAGATGATTTGGGCGAGGCGGTGTCAGGTCCAATAAGCCAGACTCTAAACAACATCTGTGTCTGCTGTTTTTGTTAAGGTCTGATAAACAACCATTCAGATACACCAGAGTTACCGTTTTACAGTCCCGGAGCCTCTGCCAACAGAACGGGAGAAGGGAAGGCTTGTTTTGTTATACAGACACGTTCAAATGTCTGCATGATGGCCATTTGTATAGGTTTCGGCATGGTGCCCTGAAAACAACATTAATATTCCCTTTTCTTGATTGTTGTGCTTGTGTATGATCTCAAAGTTTACATATTTGTCAAAAGTGAAAAAACATGGGGGGAAGCTCAAGGGGGCAGTTAGTGCTTTGATCCTGTAGTGGTGAAACAGGCATAATATAGAACTCTCTCTTTCTTTTTCTCTCTCTCTTTCTCCATTTCTCTCTCCCTCTTACTGTATAAGTGTTCTCGTCGGGGTTTCTGCACATCACTTTTTACAGCTTGCCATATTTCACTCATTGGCTTATATGTTTAGGCATTGAAACCATGATGTTACTCCCGTAAGATAAGTGGATGCTCGCTTTTGGAGCACACAAGCAGCATTTAAGAATAAAATATTCTGACAGAGACGTTTGTCACAACACACAAGCATTTAGGACTATTGATGGAATTTAAACATGTTCTAAACCTTTTTTTTCACCAAACTGTCATTCTTTTTGAGACACTAATTTTCTGAAACATTACAGCATTACAACATATTAATTAGGGCCTTAATGTTTCCTGGATTACAGGAAACATCCGCCGCTTATAAGAAATCCCGCTATGCCCTCCGACGAACCATCAAACAGGCAAAGAGTCAATACAGGACTAAGATTGAATCGTACTACACCGGCTCTGACGCTCGTCGGATGTGGCAGGGCTTGAAAACTATTACAGACTACAAAGGGAAGCACAGCCGCGAGCTGCCCAGTGACACAAGACTTCCAGACGAGCTAAACCACTTCTTTGCTCGCTTCGAGGCAAGCAACACTGAAGCATGCAAGAGAGCATCAGCTGTTCCGGATGACTATGTGATCACGCTCTCCGTAGCCGATGTGAGTAAGACTTAAGCAGGTCAACATTCACAAGGCCGCAGGGCCAGACGGATTACCAGGATGTGTACTCCGAGCATGTGCTGACCAACTGGCAAGTGTCTTCACTGACATTTTCAACATGTCCCTGACTGAATCTGTAATACCAACATGTTTCAAGCAGACCACCATAGTCCCCGTGCCCAAGGACACTAAGATAACCTGCCTAAATGACTACCGACCCGTAGCACTGACGTCTGTAGCCATGAAGTGCTTTGAAAGGCTGGTAATGGCCCACATTAACACCATTATCCCAGAAACCCTAGACCCACTCCAATTTGCATAACGCCCCAACAGATCCACAGATGATGCAATCTATATTGCACTCCACACTGCCCTTTCCCACCTGGACAAGAGGAACACCTACGTGAGAATGCTATTCATTGACTACAGCTCAGCATTCAACACCATAGTTCCCTCAAAGCTCATCACTACGCTAAGGACCCTTGGACTAAACACCTCCCTCTGCAACTGGATCCTGGACTTCCTGACGGGCCGCCTCCAGGTGGTAAGGGTAGGTAACAACACATCTGCCACATTGATCCTCAACACGGGGGCTCCTCAGGGGTGCGTGCTCAGTCCCCTCCTGTACTCCCTGTTCACCCATGACTGCATGGCCAGGCACGACTCCAACACCATCATTAAGTTTGCCGATGACACAACAGTGGTAGGCCTGATCACCGACAACGATGAGACAGCCTATAGGGAGGAGGTCAGAGACCTGGCCGTGTGGTGCCAGGATAACAACCTCTCCCTCAACGTGACCAAGACAAAGGAGATGATTGTGGACTACAGGAAAAAAAAGAGGACTGAGCACGCCCCCATTCTCATCGATGGGGCTGTAGTGGAACAGGTTGAGAGCTTCAAGTTCCTTGGTGTCCACATCACCAACGAACTATCATGGTTCAAACAAACTAAGACAGTCGTGAAGAGGGCACGACAAAGCCTATTCCCCCTCAGGAGACTGAAAAGATTTGGCATGGGTCCTCAGATCCTCAAAAAATTCTACAGCTGCACCATCGAGAGCATCCTGACTGGTTGCATCACTGCCTGGTATGGCAACTGCTTGGCCTCCGACCGCAAGGCACTACAGAGGGTAGTGCATACAGCCCAGTACATCACTGGGGCCAAGCTTCCTGCCATCCAGGACCTCTATACCAGGCGGTGTCAGAGGAAGGCCCTCAAAAAAGTCATAGACTGTTCTCTCTGCTACCGCACGGCAAGCGGTACCGGAGCGCCAAGTCTAGGTCCAAAAGACTTCTCAACAGCTTCTACCCCCAAACCATAAGACTCCTGAACAGCTAATCATGGCTACCCAAACTATTTGCACTGCCGCCCCACCCCCACCCCCCACCCCATCTTTTTACGCTGCTGCTACTCTGTTAATTATTTATGCATAGTCACTTTAACTCTACCCACATGTACATATTACTTCAACTACCTCAACTAGCCGGTGCCCCCGCACATTGACTCTGCACCGGTACCCCCCTGTATATATAGCCTCCCTACTGTTATTTTATTTTACTTCTGCTCTTTTTTTCTCAACACTTTTTTGTTGTTGTTTTATTTTACTTTTTTTTTTAAATTAAAAATAAATGCACTGTTGGTTAAGGGCTGTAAGTAAGCATTTCACTGTAATGTCTGCACCTGTTGTATTTGGCGCATGTGGCCAATAAAATTTCATTTGATTTGATTTGATTTGTTATTGTCAGTAGTTGCAAATAGATCCTGGCACATGAGGAGAGTCCTAACTGCTTTATTCTCTCTAAACAACCCAACAAAAGACCCGATTCACAGTTGACATCCTACTAAAATCCTATACACACATTGAACAGTTATTTGGTCAATGATAGGCACAAGACACACAAGTCATTCATTTGTTGGCCAACGTTGGATTATTTACTCCTGATATCAATCAGTTAAGTCTAATTCAATATGTCCTCTGTCCTTAAATCACAGTCTCTCCCTCACAATACCGGACACACATTACACTACTTCCTATTACGGATGGATGATCATTCCAGGTGTCCCAATAGGAAAGCAGACTGTGTTCCAATAGAAAAGGTACTGTATATAAATCTGCATCATGTTGGCCTCAAGTACAGTATGTCAACAGAATATTTTTCATCTGTTGAAAAGCAATCCATTTACTTGGCATACTTATCCCGGAAAAACATAGGAAAATACATACTTTGAAAGACAAGGGGGGAAAGGAATGCAGGATAATGTTTTGTGATGTAAAGACTCCTGGGATCACATGTTGTCACACCCTGGCTCTGGGACTCTATGTTGAGCCAGGGTGTGTGCATTCTATGTGTTCATTTTCTATGTTTGAGATAATGACTCCCAATCAGGGGCAACGAGTGTCAGCTGTGGGCTGGTTGTCTCTGATTGGGAGCCATATTTAATCTGTATGTTTTCCTTTGGGTGTTGTGGGTTTTTGTTCCGTGTTCAGTCTTTGTTACTGTGGACTTCACGAGTCGTCTTTTGTTTTGTATTTAGATACTTTAATATAATAAAGTCATGTTCATTTCACACGCTGCGCCTTGGTCCGCTTCCTGTAACGACGATCGTGACAGAAAAACCCACCATACCAGGACCAAGCAGCGTGTCCAGGAACAGGCAACCTGGACGTGGGAGCAGCGTCGGAGGGTCGAGAGGCAACCCCAAGAAATTTTTAGGGGGGGGCACACGGCATGGACGACGGGGCTGACGGAGGCAAAGATGGGGCGAATCCAGGAGGCCACCAGGCCAGGGGTACACCGCCCTGTACGTCCTGTGCGGATGCCTCACACAGAGTGTGTGAGGGCAGGCATTCAGCCAGGACGGGTGGTGGCCGCTCTTCACTCCAGGCCTCCTATCCGTCTCCACAGCCCGGTTCGGCCTGTCCCTGCTCAACGCACTAAGCCTACGGGGTGCGTCGCCAGCCCAGCCCGGCCTGTCCCTGCTCAACGTACTAAGCCTACGGGGTGCGTCGCCAGCCCAGCCCGGCCTGTCCCTGCTCCACGCACCAAACCTACGGTGTGCGTCGCCAGCCCAGCCCGGCCTGTCCCTGCCACTCGCACCAAACCTACGGTGCGCGTCGCCAGCCTGGTCCAGCCCGTTCCTGCCACTCGCACCAAGCCAGGGGTGCGAGTCGTCAGCCTGGTCCAGCCCGTTCCTGCCACTCGCACCAAGCCAGGGGTGCGAGTCGTCAGCCTGGTTCAGCCCATTCCTGCTACTCGCACCAAGCCCGGGGTGCGAGTCGTCAGCCTGGTAAGACCGGTCAGCTGCTCCACAACGGAGCGTAAGCAATCCGCTCCGTCAATGTCCAGTCCAGATCCAGCCAGCGGGGTCAGACCGGACCAGGGGCGCTACGGGGGAATTATGGAGGGGTGGTGGTCAAGGCCGGAGCCGGAGCCGCCTCCGAGGAGGAATGCCCACCCAGCCCTCCCCTGTTTGGGGGTTTTGTTAAGACGCGGTCGCAGTCCGCGCCTTTAGGGGGGGGTACTGTCACACCCTGGCTCTGGGACTCTATGTTGAGCCAGGGTGTGTGCATTCTATGTGTTCATTTTCTATGTTTGAGATAATGACTCCCAATCAGGGGCAACGAGTGTCAGCTGTGGGCTGGTTGTCTCTGATTGGGAGCCATATTTAATCTGTATGTTTTCCTTTGGGTGTTGTGGGTTTTTGTTCCGTGTTCAGTCTTTGTTACTGTGGACTTCACGAGTCGTCTTTTGTTTTGTATTTAGATACTTTAATATAATAAAGTCATGTTCATTTCACACGCTGCGCCTTGGTCCGCTTCCTGTAACGACGATCGTGACACATGTACAGTTGAAGTCGGAAGTTTACATACACCTTAGCCAAATACATATAAACTCACTTTTTCACAATTCCTGACATTTAATCCTAGTAAAAAATTCCCGGTCTTAGGTCAGTTAGGATCACCACTTTATTTTAAGAATGTGAAATGTCAGAATAATAGTAGAGAGAATGAGTTATTTAAGCTTTTATTTATTTCATCACATTCCCAGTGGGTCAGAAGTTTACATACACTCAATTAGTATTTGGTTGTATTGCCTTTAAATTGTTTAACTTGGGTCAAATGTTTCGAGTAGCCTTCCACAAGCTTCCCACAATAACGCTTCTCCTTCCTGAGCGGTACGACGACTGCGTGATCCCATGG
Source organism: Coregonus clupeaformis (assembly GCF_020615455.1). Lineage (NCBI taxonomy): Eukaryota > Metazoa > Chordata > Actinopteri > Salmoniformes > Salmonidae > Coregonus > Coregonus clupeaformis. The sequence goes on from NC_059215.1 coordinate 56,969,026, forward strand.
TGTTTATACTTGCGTACTATTGTTTATACAGATGAACGTGGTACCTTCAGGCATTTGGAAATTGCTCCCAAGGATGAACCAGACTTGTGGAGGTCTACAATTTTCTTTCTGAGGTCTTGGCTGATTTATTTTGATTTTCCCATGATGTCAAGCAAAGAGGCACTGAGTTTGAAGGTAGGCCTTGAAATACATCCACAGGTACACCTCCAATTGACTCAAATGATGTCAATTAGCCTATCTGAAGCTTTTAAAGCCATGACATCATTTTCTGGAATTTTCCAAGCTGTTTAAAGGCACAGTCAACTTAGTGTATGTAAACGTCTGACCCACTGGATTTGTGATACAGTGAATTATAAGTGAAATAATCTGTCTGTAAACAATTGTTGGAAAAATGTATTGTGTCATGCACAAAGTAGATGTCCTAACCGACTTGCCAAAACCATAGTTTGTTAACAAGAAATGTGTGGAGTGGTTGAAAAACAAGTTTTAATGACTCCAACCTAAGTGTATGTAAACTTCCGACTTCAACTGTAGCTCTATTTCTGTTCTAATGTGACTGTGTGTTAGAGTATGTGTAGCTCTCTGTCTGAAAGAGCTCTTTTTAGTCAAAGGATTCTGGGTTCAGCTAATCAGATGGATTAGGGAAAGGTTTGAAAGACCAGCGATCGGAAATGGCCATCTGCTCAAAAACAAAAAAAATTGCCACCCTGGCCGCCTGTGCACACCAAGGTGTGTGTGTGTGTCTATGTGTGTTTTTCTGTGTGTGTGTGTGCATACCTATGTGTACAATCCTGCATGTGTGACTGATCTCCGTTTTGAATTTAAATAAAACAAGGGAACGTTATGTTTATTTGATATATTTTTGGACCTTGTACAGACCCAAAGCAGCTTTAGGGACTGCAAGCCATCAGAAGGCTAATCTTTGAAATGACCAGTGGGTGTTTGAAAGCAGAACAATAATAGTGAAGGGAGAGTTGCCTCCTCTGACCCCCAGTTGTATAATGGAATCATAATAAAGTATCCATTGACTCAATTGGAAGTTTTGATTGGCTCAATTGGAAGTCCGCCATTGTGACCCACATAAGCGGCTTAATCTTCTAATTGAGCTGCAGGCTTGTCTTCTCTTTGTAGGCCTCACTCCAGCTTAGGCTGACTGGCTGCTCCAGGTCATGCCTTTGAGACTTAAATACGAGCCAGATTTCGTCAGTCTGTCTCTACTCTTTCAAGTAGCATTTGTTTGTATTGGGATGTCAAACCCAAACTGCTTGTATGTAAAAGATAATGATCTACATGCAATATAGGCCAAGTATTTACCATGTGCTTATATTTGACTTGTCAATTCCTCAGAGTCTGAATCAGGCTATAACATTCAGTTACATAGAGAAATGTTTACATGAGCACAATTTGATTATAAAAAACATATACACTGCGATACATGTGATCTCAGTCAGTGAGAGATGAGACTGATATATTCTATTATATATTACAGAGGTAGATAAACCACATCTCAGATGTATATCATTCAGATACAAGGCCAATTGAGAAGAAAGAGGAAGGTAGAGTTTGCTTGGTTTTGATGGAAGGTTTTGAATATGACTGTTTCCCAAATAATAGGTCTGCCCCCCCCCCCCGGTGAGTCACATCTCCCTCCTCCTGGGTCACAACATAACACGGGCAGTGACTGGAATTATTGACTTTGATCTATTTCACCAACCTTGTCAGAGGACAAACAGTTTGGGAGTTCCGGGACTATGAGAATATCCTGTTGAGTTAGAGTTCCAGGGTGTTGATTAAGGCTATGGGCAGGGATTAGCTATGAGGATACGTGCATGTAACACTGCTCCTGATGTTCAGGTATGATTAAACACCTCTTACGCATGGAGATAGGAACCACCAGCACTTTGTACTGCACAGAATTTGTGTGTGTGTCTTCTCATTCCATTCTGCGGTATGTCAAGTTAGGGCTGTGGCGGTCACGCAATTTCGTCAGCCGATGATTGTCAAGCAAATAGCTGTCGGTCTCACGGTAATTTACCGTGAATTAACATAAACATATTTAGCATCTCCTGGCTTCCACACACAGCCTACAAGCCAATTTAAAAAGTCGAATAAATCCATGTAATATAGCCTGCACCTTCACAATAAATCCATTATTTATTTTAGACAGGTCTAAAGAAGCATGATATGAAGAAAATGTAGTCTATTTCAGAAGAAAATAATAGCATATTTTGAGTTGTCCTTATGTTAGGTCCTGATGTGGCTATGCCAAATGGCTGTGGGCTACACTAGTTCATTAGCAGACAAGATTTGCTTATAATTCCATGGCATTATTTTATAGTATGAAGAATACAATTGAACAAAGCTGAATAAAATATAAATATTTTCTCCAAACGATTTGAGGGAGTGCGCACATGCGGCTATTCTGTGTTGAGAGGTTAACCAAGAAATAGGTACTCCTATATGCTTAATTTAGAGTTATTAATGTAACTTTAGTTGTTCTACAAATGTTGGGCTATATGTTTTGATTTTTAATACATTGTAAGGCTGCATGATGAGACTCTAATGATGATTTGAAAAAAGTATTGAAAGGCATGAGCTCTGCTTAGTTTTTTGCGCAGGCTATACACACTCCAATAGTCGCTCATTCACAATTTGACAAGCACTTAATAATGCCTCGAATTTCACGGCGGCATCCCCTATGTCAATCTACTATCCTGCATATTACAAAAGTCTACCTATTCTATTCTGTATGAGAAATAAATATTCCAAACATTGTCTGGGACAGTTGTGGGAAGTGATAGATCCCAAATTAATACAACCCCTAGTATCAAAAAACATGTTTTATGCAATGTGGCTGTTGTAATAGAGCTAAATGCCATTTATACTCGCTTCGAGGCAAGCAACACTGAAGCAAGCATGAGAGCACCAGCTGTTCTGGACGTCTATGTGAAAACGCTCTCGGTAGCCAATGTGAGCAAGGCCTTTCAACAGGTCAACATTCACAAAGCCGCCGGGCCAGACGGATTACCAGGAAGTGTACTCAAAGCATGTGCGGACCAACTGGCAAGTGTCTTCACTGACATTTTCAACCTCTCCCTGACCGAGTCTGTAATACCTACAACTTTCAAGCAGACCACCATAGTCCCTGTGCCCAGGGAAGCGAAGGTAACCTGCCTAAATGATTACTGCCCCGTAGCACTCACGTCGGTAGCCATGAAGTGCTATGAAAGGCTGGTCATGGCTCACATCAACAGCATCATCCCGGATACCCTAGACCAGGGTTCTTCAATTCCGGTCCTGGAGGGCCGAAACACCTCTGTTTTTCATCCTCTCCTTCTAATCAGGGGCTAATTCAGACCTGGGACACCAGGTGAGTGCAATTAACTACCAGGTAGAAATAAAAAACAGAAGTGTTTCGGCCCTCCAGGACCGGAATTGAAGAACCCTGCCCTAGACCCACTCCAATTTGCATACCGCCCCAACAGATCCACAGATGATGCAATCTCAATTGCACTCCACACTGCCCTTTCCCACCTGGACAAAAGGAACACCTATGTGAGAATGCTGTTCATTGACTACAGCTCAGCGTTCAACAACATAGTTCCCTCAAAGCTCATCAATAAGCTAAGGACCCTGGGACTAAACACCTCCCTCTGCAACTGGATCCTGGACTTCCTGACGGGCCGCCTCCAGGTGGTAAGGGTAGGTAACAACACATCTGCCACATTGATCCTCAACACTGGGGCCCCTCAGGGGTGCGTGCTTAGTCCCCTCCTGTACTCCTTGTTCACCTACGACTGCGTGGCCAAACACGACTCCAACACCATCATTAAGTTTGCCGATGACACAACAGTGGTAGGCCTGATCACCGACATCGATGAGGCAGCCTATAGGGAGGAGGTCAGAGGACTGGCAGTGTGGTGCCAGAAAAACAACCTCTCCCTCAATGTGAGCAAGACAAAGGAGCAGATCGTGGACTACAGGAAAAGGCAGGGCGAACAGGCCCCCATTAATATGGACGGGGCTGTAGTGGAGCGGGTCGAGAGATTCAAGTTCCTTGGTGTCCACATCACCAACAAACTATCATGGTCCAAACACACCAAGACAGTCGTGAAGAGGGCATGACAACACCTTTTCCCCCTCAGGAGACTGAAAAGATTTGGCATGGGTCCCCAAATCCTCAAAAAGTTCTACAGCTGCACCATCGAGAGCATCCTGACCGGTTGCATCGTTGCCTGTTATGGCAACGTCTCGTTATCTGACCATAAGGCGCTACAGAGGGTAGTGTGTATGGCCCAGTACATCGCTGGGGCCAAGCTTCCCCTCATCCAGGACCTACAGTTGAAGTCGGAAGTTTACATACACTTACGTTGGAGTCATTAAAACTCGTTTTTCAACCACTCCACAAATTTCTTGTTAACAAACTATAGTTTTGGCAAGTCGGTTAGGACAATTGTTTACAGACTCCTAGAGATTAACGTACTTTGGTGCAAAAAGTGCAAATCAATCCCAGAACAACAGCAAAGGACCTTGGAAACACGTACAAAGGTATCTATATCCAAAGTAAAACGAGTCCTATATCGTCATAACCTGAAAGGCCGCTCAGCAAGGAAGAAGCCACTGCTCCAAAACCGCCATAAAAAGACAGACTACGGTTTGCAACTGCACATGGGGATCTTACTTTTTGATCTTACTTTTTTGAGAAATGTCCTCTGGTCTGATTAAACAAAAAAATAACTGTTTGGCCATAATGACCATTGTTATGTTTGGAGGAAAAAGGGGAACGCTTGCAAGCCGAAGAACACCATCCTAACCGTGAAGCACGGGGGTGGCAGAATCATGCTGTGGTGGTGCTTTGCTGCAGGAGGAACTAGTGCACACACACAAAATAGATGGCATCATGAGGAAGGAAAATTATGTGGATATATTGAAGCAACATCTTAAGACATCAGTCAGGAAGTTAAAGCTTGGTCACAAATGGGTCTTCCAAATGGACAATGACCCCAAGAATACCAAGTTGTGGCAAAATGGCTTAAGGACAACAAAGTCAAGGTATTGGAGTGGCCATCACAAAGCCCAGACCTCAATCCTATAGAAAATTTGTGGGCAGACCTGAAAAAGCATGTGCTAGCAAGCAGCCTTACAAACCTGACTCAGTTACACCAGCTCTGTCAGGAGGAATGGGCCAAAATTCACCCAATTTATTGTGGGAAGCTTGTGGAAGGCTACCCGAAACGTTTGACCCATGTTAAACAATTTAAAGGCAATGGTACCAAATACTAGTTCAAATCAAATCAAATCTTATTTGCCACATGCGCCGAATACAGCAGGTGTAGACATTACCGTGAAATGCTTACTTACAGCCCTTAACCAACAATGCATTTATTTCTTAATAAAAAAGTAAAATAAAACAACAACAACAAAAAAGTGTTGAGAAAAAAAGAGCAGAAGTAAATTAAAATAACAGTAGGGAGGCTATATACAGGGGGGTACCGGTGCAAAGTCAATGTGCGGGGGCATCGGCTAGTTGAGGTAGTTGAGGTAATATGTACATGTGGGTAGAGTTAAAGTGATTATGCATACATATTTAACAGAGTAGCAGCAGCGTAAAAAGATGGGGTGGGGGTGCAAATAGTCCAGGTAGCCATGATTAGCTGTTCAGGAGTCTTATGGCTTGGGTGTAGAAGCTGTTGAGAAGCATTTTGGACCTAGACTTGGCGCTCCGTTACCGCTTGCCGTGCGGTAGCAGAGAGAACAGTCTATGACTAGGGTGGCTGCAGTCTTTGACAATTTTGAGGGCCTTCCTCTGACTCTGCCTGGTATAGAGGTCCTGGATGGCAGGAAGCTTGGCCCCAGTGATGTACTGGGCCGTACGCACTACCCTCTGTAGTGCCTTGCGGTCGGAGGGCGAGCAGTTGCCATACCAGGCGGTGAGGATCAGCGTGGCAGATTTGTTGCTACCCTTACCACCTGGGGGCGGCCCGTCAGGAAGTCCAGGATCCAGTTGCAGAGGGAGGTGTTGAGTCCCAGGATCCTTAGCTTAGTGATGAGCTTTGAGGGCACTATGGTGTTGAACGCTGAGCTGTAGTCAATGAATAGCATTCTCACGTAGGTGTTCCTCTTGTCCAGGTGGGAAAGGGCAGTGTGGAGTGCAATAGAGATTGCATCATCTGTGGATCTGTTGGGGTCTAGGGTTTCTGGGATAATTGTGTTGATGTGAGCCATGACCAGCCTTTCAAAGCAGTTCATGGCTACAGACGTCAGTACGTACGGTCACTGTGGGGACGATGTCATCGATGCACTTATTGATGAAGTCAGTGACTGATGTGGTGTACTCCTCAATGCTATCTGAAGAATCCCGGAACATGTTCCAGTCTGTGCTAGCAAAACAGTCCTGTAGCTTAGCATCTGCGTCATCTGACCACGTTTTTATTAACCGAGTCACTGGTTTTTCCTGCTTTAGTTTTTGCTTATAAGCAGGAATCAGGAGGATAGAGTTATGGTCAGATTTGCCAAATGGAGGGCGAGGGAGAGCTTTGTATGCATCTCTGTGTGTGGAGTAAAGGTGGTCTAGAGTTTTCTTTCCCTCTGGTTTAACATGCTGGTTGAAATGAGGTAGAACGGATTTAAGTTTCCCTGCATTAAAGTCCCCGGCCACTAGGAGCGCTGCCTCTGGATGAGCGTTTTCCTGTTTAGTTATGGCCTTATACAGCTCATTGAGTGCAATGTTAATGCCAGCATTGGTTTGTGGTGGTAAATAGACAGCTATGAAAAATATAGATCTAAACTCTTGGTAAATAGTGTGGTCTACATCTTATCATAAGATACTCTACCTCAGGCGAGCAAAACCTTGAGACTTCCTTAGTATTTGATTTTGTGCACCAGCTGTTGTTAACAAATATACACAGACCGCCACCCCTTGTCTTACCGGAGTCAGCCGTTCTATCCTGCCGATGTAGCATATAGCTCGCTAGCTGTATGTTGTCAATGTCGTTGTTCAGCCACGACTCGGTGAAACATAAGATATTACAGTTTTTAATGTCCCATTGGTAGGATAAGCGTAATCGTAGGTCATCTAATTTATTTTCCAATGATTGAAGATTGGCTAATAGGATTGATGGAAGAGGCAGTTTACTCGCTCGCCGTCAGATCCTTACGAGGCACCCCGACCTACGTCCACAATATCTCTTTCTCTTTCTCATGCGAATGACGGGGATTTGGGCCTTGTCGGGTGTCTGTAGGATATCCTTCGCGGCCGCCTCGTTGAAGAAAAAATCTTCATCCAATACGAGTTGAGTAATCGCTGTCCTGATATCCAGAAGCTCTTTTTGCTTATAAGAGACGATGGCAGAAACATTATGTACAGAATAAATTACAAATAACGCAAAAGAACACACATAATAGTACAATTGGTTAGAGGGCTGTAAAACGGCAGCCATCTTCTCCGGCGCCATCTCAAATACAATAGTTGAGTGTATGTAAACTTCTGACCCACTGGGAATGTGATGAAATAAATAAAAGCTGAAATAAATCATTCTCTCTACTATTATTCTGACATTTCACATTCTTAAAATAAAGTTGTGATCCTAACTGACCTAAGACAGGGAATTTTTACTAGGATTAAATGTCAGGAATTGGGAAAAACTGAGTTTAAATGTAGTTGGCTAAGGTGTATGTAAACTTCTGACTTCAACTGTACATACTAGGCGATGTAAGATGAAAGCCCCAAAAATGGTAAAAGACTCCAGTCACCCAAGTCATAGACTGTTCTCTCTACTACCGCATGGCAAGCGGTACCGGAGCGCCAAGTCTAGGTCCAAAAGGCTCCTTAATAGCTTGTACCCCCAAGCCATAAGACTGCTGAACAATTAATAAAATGGCCACCCAGACTATTTACATTGTTATTGTTTACATTGTTATTGTTCTTTTATTGTGTTTATTATTTTTTACATTAGTTTATTTGATAAATATTTTCTTAACTCTTTCTTGAACATTGTTGGTTAAGGACTTGTAAGTAATCATTTCATGGTAAAGTCTACCGATTTGCTTTAATCATTTTATTATCGCTCTCTTCCATTGCATTCATTCCCATGAATACTCACTTTCGCTCTCTTTGTATATTATTCCCTCATTCCGCTTTCACCGTCTCTTTTTACTACTGTCTTCTTTTCATTTCTCTCTCTCTCTCTCTCTCTCTCTCTCTCTCTCTCTCTCTCTCTCTCTCTCTCTCTCTCTCTCTCTCTCTCTCTCTCTCCCCACACATCACAAAGAGGTTATCAGTGCACACAAACCCAGCACAAACAGAAAAACCACATTCCTCTTCATCCTGTCCAATTTGTAGCCATGTGGGAACTCCAGACAGGGTTTGTAAACACACTGAGTGCCTTTCCTGTCATTTCTCATTGGGGGATAGCGTGTGTGACTGTGTGTGCTGATTTACAGAGAGCAGTCAGGCAGCCCGCTGAGATAGGGGTCCTGATGGTGTGACACTGTATCAAGAGATCTCTTGGACAGCTATGCTTGTTTTTCCTGCTATGATTGTCTCTGGAGGCCACCCAACTTCATCGCTTCCAGCCATTAACTGGCCACATGGGAGCGCTGGCCACTGAGCTTGTGTGTGCCTGAGCGTGAGTGTGTGTGTGTGTGCTAACTGTGCAGGAGCAGAGAGCCAAGTCTTGTGACTGACTGAGGGATGTCATACTGGTAGGGGGTCAAAGGTAAACACATGGGACATTCACACTCCATATTCCCACAGGGGACCAAGGGCATGCCACAGATGACTACAACATCATCATCATCAACAACCTGAACAACAACATCAAACTAAACTACAACAACAACCTCAACAACAATAACATGATCATGATCAACAGCAAGAGTACAACTAATGAATTTACAGCCATAAAAGTCCATGGTACATAAATAAATATTTCTTAGTGTAATGACAAAACATTCACTGAACTCAGGTTTAGATTGAGGCAGAGGTGGCACCACAGGTCCCAGAGTGGTGTGGCGAATTCTGGGGCCTGTAGTTTTTTTCTGATCTGGTAACTTAACCAGGTAAAACTGGAACTTATATGGTATGACGTGTTTCATCTGTTGTAAAAAGGTTTATGGGCTATGATGGGACCACAGTTTTTCTAATCAGATCACATGGTTTTAAAAAACTGCAGCAACCTTGTACTTGTTCATATGATTATATCTTAAAGAAGGACTAGGACACAGTATACAAAGACACATAGAAATCAACATAATTGGACAATAAAACTCACAGGGCTGAGCTTGCTTTATGCAGGTATCATGTTAACTCACAGTCTATGTCAGAGATTGGGTTTATTGATTCATCATTTTGGATTGAAAAAGTCTAGGCAGCTTAGTCAGCCCAAGTTTGAATATAAACCACATTTTGTCCCATTCACATTTTCTCACAAACAGGCCATAAATACACAACGTTACCGCTTCGTTTACCCTGGCTAGAGGGACAGGGTGCAAAGCAGGCTAGACTATGCAGCTGCTGTTGTTAGTTGCCTACAGTTGATCAGACTGAAAGATAGTCTCATTTCCATGCAATGCAGCATGTCATATCTCTAATGTTTAGCTGTATATGCTGCTATATTCATGTACGTTTTTGCTTGTGTCTGCCGGGAGTGATGTGTTATCACACTTGCTAAATGAATACAGGAGGAAAGTAGAGAGCGTGCCTTGAGCTTTGTGCATAATGCCCTGCCCGCATGACCTGCAATTTCTGTGAATCTGATTGGTTAAGACACACAAAGAGCCTGCAGCAGCATTCTGATTTGAAGGACAGAGAAATTGTGCATGAGTTGACGAAGTTATTATGAAAATCGGTGTAAAAAACAGCACTTTGCCCTTCTTTTTGTGACGATATATTTTATTAAACTAAATCAAAAGAGGTGTAGCATTGCCACACCTGAATGAAAAGTGCTGTGGCAAATACCACCTCGCCACATGTTTTCCGCAAGCCCTGGATTTAGGTAAAATACAATAGATGTATTCAATTCTTGCAATTTAGTTTAAGGTGGTTTTTTAAGTGTGTTTGTGAACCATTATGTAATTGAATGATTACATGGTTGAATGCAACTTGCTGATTTCCGTTCATTACTATGTGATCATTTGGCTCAGAGTGTAAACAAACTAATTTAATAACACACACACAGTCTTGTATAACTAACCGTATGGGGACACACAATTCAGTCCCATTCAAAATCCTATTTTACCTAACCATAACCCCAAACCTTAACCTTAACCCTAATCCTAGCTCCTAACTCTAACCCTAAACCTAATTCTAACCCTAACACTAATTTTAACCTTAACCTTAAACACCCCTTACCTTGTGGAGACTAACAAAATGTCCCCAGTTGGTCAAATTTGTGTTTACTATTCTTGTGGAAACTTCTGGTCCCCACAAGTATAGTTAAACACATGGGCGCAACTTTGGTTTTAGAAGTGGGGGGGACATATACAGTGAGGGAAAAAAGTATTTGATCCCCTGCTGATTTTGTACGTTTGCCCACTGACAAAGAAATGATCAGTCTATAATTTTAATGGTAGGTTTATTTGAACAGTGAGAGACAGAATAACAACAAAGAAATCCAGAAAAACGCATGTCAAAAATGTTATAAATTGATTACCATTTTAATGAGGGAAATAAGTATTTGACCCCCTCTCAATCAGAAAGATTTCTGGCTCCCAGGTGTCTTTTATACAGGTAACGAACTGAGATTAGGAGCACACTCCTAATCTCAGTTTGTTACCTGTATAAAAGACACCTGTCCACAGAAGCAATCAATCAATCAGATTCCAAACTCTCCACCATGGCCAAGACCAAAGAGCTCTCCAAGGATGTCAGGGACAAGATTGTAGACCTACACAAGGCTGGAATGGGCTACAAGACCATCGCCAAGCAGCTTGGTGAGAAGGTGACAACAGTTGGTGCGATTATTCGCAAATGGAAGAAACACAAAATAACTGTCAATCTCCCTCTGCCTGGGGCTCCATGCAAGATCTCACGTCGTGGAGTTACAATGATCAAAGGAACGGTGAGGAATCAGCCCAGAACTACACGGGAGGATCTTGTCAATGATCTCAAGGCAGCTGGGACCATAGTCACCAAGAAAAGAATTGGTAACACACTACGCCGTGAAGGACTGAAATCCTGCAGCGCCCGCATGGTCCCCCTGCTCAAGAAAGGACATGTACATGCCCATCTGAAGTTTGCCAATGAACATCTGAATGATTCAGAGGAGAACTGGGTGAAAGTGTTGTGGTCAGATGAGACCAAAATTGAGCTCTTTGGCATCAACTCAACTCGCCCTGTTTGGAGGAGGAGGAATGCTGCCTATGACCCCAAGAACACCATCCCCACCGTCAAACATGGAGGTGGAAACATTATGCTTTGGGGGTGTTTTTCTGCTAAGGGGACAGGACAACTTCACCGCATCAAAGGGAAAATGGACGGGGCCATGTACCGTCAAATCTTGGGTGAGAACCTCCTTCCCTCAGCCAGGGCATTGAAAATGAGTCGTGGATGGATATCCCAGAATGACAATGACCCAAAACACACGGCCAAGGCAACAAATGAGTGGCTCAAGAAGAAGCTCATTAAGGTCCTGGAGTGGCCTAGCCAGTCTCCAGACCTTAATCCCATAGAAAATCTGTGGAGGGAGCTGAAGGTTCGAGTTGCCAAACGTCAGCCTCGAAATCTTAATGACTTGGAGAAGATCTGCAAAGAGGAGTGGGACAAAATCCCTCCTGAGATGTGTGCAAACCTGGTGGCCAACTACAAGAAACGTCTGACCTCTGTGATTGCCAACAAGGGTTTTGCCACCAAGTACTAAGTCATATTTTGCAGAGGGGTCAAATACTTATTTCCCTCATTAAAATGCAAATCAATAAATAACATTTTTGACATGCGTTTTTCTGGATTTTTTTGTTGTTATTCTGTCTCTCACTGTTCAAATAAACCTACCATTAAAATTATAGACTGATCATTTCTTTGTCAGTGGGCAAACGTACAAAATCAACAGGGGATCAAATACTTTTTTCCTCCACTGTATATATATATTTTTATCCAGTCGGATAAACACTCCAAACAGCCTACCCGACTGATCGGAGGCGTCCGCATGGTCCTAAAGCACACTGTTGCCTCGTTTTGTCCCCCCCAATTATAAAACTGGGGGGGGGACAAAAATGCAACACACTCGCACGCACTCACACACTAGCACGCAAGCACGCACATACGCATGCACGCACGCACGCACACCCACACACACACACAGAGAGAGAGGCTGTCAGGCAGTCAGTTGTGTACTGTAGAACTATTGGAGGCGCCATGTGGGACATTCTGCTGTAATTGAAGTCATTTGTTGCGGCATTCAACAGTACTGACGCTATACTTTGGCAGGAGTCAAAACTGAGAGCATCTGTCATGAGCCCTCTCACTCCACCGGGTTACCACCTTAATGTGTTTCCACTATCTTCCACTCTGCTCATCTCTCTCTCTCTACTCAGCCTAACGAGCTCCACCTGTTCCTGCTCTGCTCGGCTCTAATTACTCTGCCAGCTGCGCTGCATTACCCACTAACCTCTCCCAGTATTTAAAGTCCCGTCTTTCAGCTCTCCTTTGTCAGATCGTCTGCAAAGCTCACACCCGGAACCTGTGTGCTCGCGCTTCTGGCTCACCCTTGTTTTGTGACCCCGGACCTGCCTGATTCTTGGATACTCTTCTGCCCCAGGAAAACCAGACCTGCTCTCTGCCATTACGACTCCTGACTACTCTTCGACCCCGGTAACTCTGACCAGCCTTCTGCCTTGCTACAACGTATTTGGATTTCCCTTGAACTGTACTTCTGCCTTGTTTCATCCGCCCCGTTGTGTCTGTGTTTCCTCCCCCCAGGACTTCTGGACCACCAACCACCGGCGTCATCGGACGCATCGCTGCCACTGGGGGGCACAGACCCAGCACATTGGACGGGATAACCCCTGGAGCCTTCACTCACTCCCCTACTTCCCTTTTCCCCTTAAGTTTTAATAAACTTTCTGGTGTGACGCAATTGTGGTCCTCTTGTCGTCTGTCTGAACCGTGACAGTACGATCTGACCATCATGGACTCAGCGCACACTTCCCCCGACATGGAAACCGAAGAACCTGAGCAACCCACCGCCATGCTACGCCTGGAACACACTGAGAGAGAGCTAGGTCGCATGAGCGGCGACATCACCTCTCTGCTTCAGGTCGGCCACCAACAGCATCAGCAGTTCCAGCAGCACCAGCAGCAGTCCCAGCAGCAGCAACAACAACTCGCCAGGATCATCCAACTCCTCACCAACCTTACCCCAGCCAGTCTGCCCACCAGCCCTGCCTCCGAGTTACCTGCCCCGGTCATTTCAGCCGCTGCCCCGAACCCAAGATTGGAAACCCCCGAGCGGTTCAACGGCGATTCTACCCAGGTCCGGCCATTCCTGACTAGCTGCCGACTTCAGTTCTCCTTGCAGCCAAGGACCTTCGCCACGGAGGGGGCTAGGGTCGGGTATGCCATCACTCACCTGACGGGCCGAGCTCGACTCTGGGGAACAGCAGAGTTCGAACGTCAAACCCCCGCATGTGCAACCTTCGACCTGTTTGCTGAGGAGATGCTGAAGGTGTTTGACCTGGATTCACCAACCGCAGAGGCGTCTCGTGAACTGTTCAGTATTCGACAAGGCAGACGTACAGTCGCAGACCATTCCATCGACTTCCGAACCCTGGCAAGACGAAGTTCTTGGAACACACCATCGTTGGTGGACGCGTTCTTCCATAGCTTGGCTGACTATATCAAGGACGAGTTGGTCTCCCATGAACTGCCTTCCACTCTTGATGAAGCCATCGCACTGACTATCCGGATCGACAGAAGGATACAGACCCGTCGTCGTGAGAGGGGGCGCCAAGGTCCACCAACTACCGGCATTCGGAGAGATCCGACTGGGCTCCTGTCAGCTACTGCCACTCACCCAAGTCAGCTTGATCAGTCTGAGCCTATGGAGATTGGGCGAGCCTCTCTCACTCCTGCAGAGCGCCAGCGCCGCTTCACCTCAAACCTCTGCCTCTATTGTGGAGGTGATGGACATCGTGTGGTAACCTGCCCTTTAAAAGCCGAAGCTCACCGGGCATCGGGGAGTCCGGTTGAGCTCAATGACCATCCAGTCCTCCGACCGCAAACCCTTGCTGCAAGTTCACCTCCGCCTCTCTGACTCTACTCACACCCTGGCTGCTCTGGTGGATTCTGGCGCCGAAGCCAACATAATGGACATCAAGCTGGCACGCCAACTGGGACTGGAGAACCTCCGTTTGACACCTCCTATTCCTGCCCGGGCACTGGACGGACACTTACTCGGATCGGTCACTCATGTCACGGCCCCGGTCTTGATGGGTCTGTCCGGAAACCATCAAGAGACTATCCAGTTTCACCTGCTCCCCTCTCCAGGCCAACCCCTCATCCTGGGTTACCCATGGCTCCGCCGGCACAACCCTCAGCTCGACTGGGTGACCGGGGTGATCAGGGAGTGGGGAGAGGACTGCCACCGAACCTGCCTGCTTGCTGCCGCACTACCCCCTCGGCCAGTACCTACTAACTCCGCCCCTGACCTCTCCCATGTCCCAGAATGCTACCATGGTCTCAGAGAAGTGTTTAACAAAGCAAGAGCCACATCTCTGCCCCCTCACCGACCGTACGACTGTGCCATCGACCTCCTCCCTGGAACAGCCCCTCCTAGGGGCCGTCTTTATTCATTGTCTGCTCCTGAAAGAAGGTCCATGGAGGACTACATCAATGACTCTCTGTCCACAGGATTGATCCGTTCATCTTCATCTCCGGCTGGTGCTGGCTTCTTCTTTGTGGGGAAGAGGGACGGATCTCTTCGCCCCCGCATCGACTACAGGGGACTCAACGACATCACAGTGAAAAACCGTTACCCTCTCCCTCTGCTCACCTCTGCTTTTGAGTTGCTCCAGGGAGCCACTGTTTTTACCAAGTTGGATCTCAGAAACGCTTACCACCTAGTGCGGATCCGGGAGGGAGATGAATGGAAGACCGCATTCAATACACCAACAGGCCACTACGAGTATCTGGTTATGCCTTTTGGCCTCACCAATGCTCCTGCTGTGTTCCAGGCTCTAGTGAATGATGTACTGCGGGACATGTTAAACAAGTTTGTCTTCGTTTACCTGGATGACATCTTAATCTACTCCAGAAACCTGTCTGAACACACCCGCCATGTCCAGCAAGTCCTTCATCGTCTTCTGGAGAATTCCCTCTACGCCAAGGCAGAGAAATGTGAGTTTCACGTCAAGACAGTGGCCTTCCTGGGGTACATAGTGGCAGAGGGAAGTATCCAAATGGATCCTGCCAAAGTATCAGCAGTCACGTCATGGCCAGTTCCGGAGAACAGAAAGAAGCTGCAACAGTTTCTGGGGTTTGCTAACTTCTATAGAAAGTTTATCCGGAACTACAGTACCGTTGCTGCCCCTCTCACTGCTCTAACCAGCACCAAGCAACCCTTCACCTGGACCCCAGCAGCCGACAAGGCCTTCAGTACCCTCAAGGTAAGGTTCACCTCCGCTCCCATCCTCCAGATGCCTGACGTGGACCGGCAATTCATTGTGGAGGTGGACGCCTCGGATGTGGGAGTTGGTGCTGTGATTTCTCAGTGGGCTGCGGAGGATAGGAAGCTCCATCCCTGTGCCTTTTTCTCACGTCGGTTGTCCCCCTCTGAGTGCAATTACGACATAGGGAACCGAGAGCTGCTGGCTGTGAAGCTTGCCTTGGAGGAGTGGCGTCACTGGCTGGAGGGGTCCACCATTCCATTTCTCGTTTGGACCGATCATAAGAACTTGGAGTACATCCGCACGGCCAAACGGTTGAACTCCAGGCAGTCCCGCTGGGCCCTGTTCTTCACCAGGTTTAATTTCACTCTGTCATACCGGCCTGGATCACGCAACACCAAGCCAGACGCCCTCTCCCGTCAATTCCAGAAGGATGACAACCCCTCCAAGGATCCTGTGTCGATTCTGCCAAGTCCCTGCATCGTAGCAGCTCTGACCTG
Source organism: Coregonus clupeaformis (assembly GCF_020615455.1). NCBI lineage: Eukaryota > Metazoa > Chordata > Actinopteri > Salmoniformes > Salmonidae > Coregonus > Coregonus clupeaformis. Next base: position 56,985,126 of record NC_059215.1, read on the forward strand.
GGCTGTTGAGGAACAGGTGCTGGAAGCTCTCCGTAACCAGCCCGGTCCCAGCACTTGCCCAGCTGACCGCCTTTTTGTCCCCGAAAACCTAAGGTCCCAGGTCGTTCAGTGGGGACATGACTCCCGCCTAGCTTGTCACCCTGGCTCCACCCGCACTTACAACCTGCTCGCCCAGAGGTTCTGGTGGCCCGCTCTGAGAAGGGATGTACGGGAATTCGTCCAAGCCTGCCCCATCTGCAACCAACACAAGTCGTCCTGCCAGCCCCCAGCCGGATTGCTGCAGCCCCTGCCTGTGCCCAGACGTCCCTGGTCTCACATCGCCCTTGACTTTGTCACGGGGCTGCCCCCCTTCAAGGGGCAAGACCGTCATTCTCACCATAGTTGACCGATTCAGCAAGATGGCACACTTCATTCCCCTCCCCAAGCTCCCAACCGCCAAGGAGACCGCCCAGGTGGTCCTGGAACACGTCTTCCGGATCCACGGACTGCCAAAGGATGTAGTTTCTGACCGTGGTCCACAATTCTCCTCCGCTTTTTGGAAGGAGTTCTGTCACCTGCTGGGAGCCACAGTCAGTCTGACTTCCGGATTCCATCCCCAATCCAATGGGCAGTCAGAGCGGGCAAATCAGGAGCTCGAGAAGGCACTGCGATGCATGACTTCACGCAACCCCCCACTCCTGGTCGCAGCAATTGACATGGGTGGAGTACGCACACAATTCTCTGACCTGCTCTGCCATCGGTATGTCCCCTTTCCAATGTGTTTATGGATACCAGCCTCCTCTATTTGCCAGTCAGGAAGGGGAGGTTACTTGCCCATCTGCACTTGCGTTTGCCCGTCGATGTCGCCGCACCTGGTCACAGGCCCGAGCCACACTTCTCAGATCCGTTGCCAGCTACACTACCGGGGCCAACCGTCGGAGAATCCCTGCTCCCACCTACCATGTTGGTCAAAGGGTGTGGTTGTCATCAAGGAACCTGCCACTCAGGGTGGAGTCGCAGAAGTTGGCACCTCGGTTCATTGGCCCATTCCCTATCATAAGAGTGATTAGCCCAACTGCTGTCCGGCTCCAACTGCCTAATTCCATGAGGGTGCACCCCACTTTCCATGTGTCTAAGATTAAGCCCATTCATGAGAGTCCGCTGGTCCCTGCTGCGCCTTGTCCTCCTCCTCCACGGCTCGTCGATGGTGGTCTGGTTTACACCGTCCGCCGCCTGCTTCGGTCCAGACGGAGGGGTAGGGGTCTCCAGTACCTCATTGACTGGGAGGGCTATGGACCTGAGGAAAGGACCTGGGTGCCAGCTAGTCGGATTGTGGATAGGACTCTCATCACCGCCTTCCACCAACGGCATCCTGATCAACCTGCAATCCGTAGGGGCCGCCCCAGAGGGATCCCTAACCGTCCTGCCCGCTCGGCTTCCTGTCCTGTGCCTGATCCTGTCTCGGGACCTGTCCCATCTCCCGACCACGGCCCTCCGGCTTCCTCCGAGGATGAGGGCGTTCGCTCGGACCGTTCGGAGGAGTTCTAGCCCTCCTCCGGCTCCCCTCCTCCCGCCCGGCGTGGTGTTGCTCTTGGGACTTCTGGGGCCGTCCCTTGGGGGGGTTCTGTCATGAGCCCTCTCACTCCACCGGGTTACCACCTTAATGTGTTTCCACTATCTTCCACTCTGCTCATCTCTCTCTCTCTACTCAGCCTAACGAGCTCCACCTGTTCCTGCTCTGCTCGGCTCTAATTACTCTGCCAGCTGCGCTGCATTACCCACTAACCTCTCCCAGTATTTAAAGTCCCGTCTTTCAGCTCTCCTTTGTCAGATCGTCTGCAAAGCTCACACCCGGAACCTGTGTGCTCGCGCTTCTGGCTCACCCTTGTTTTGTGACCCCGGACCTGCCTGATTCTTGGATACTCTTCTGCCCCAGGAAAACCAGACCTGCTCTCTGCCATTACGACTCCTGACTACTCTTCGACCCCCGGTAACTCTGACCAGCCTTCTGCCTTGCTACAACGTATTTGGATTTCCCTTGAACTGTACTTCTGCCTTGTTTCATCCGCCCGTTGTGTCTGTGTTTCCTCCCCCCAGGACTTCTGGACCACCAACCACCGGCGTCATCGGACGCATCGCTGCCACTGGGGGGGGGCACAGACCCAGCACATTGGACGGGATAACCCCTGGAGCCTTCACTCACTCCCTACTTCCCTTTTCCCTTAAGTTTTAATAAACTTTCTGGTGTGACGCAATTGTGGTCCTCTTGTCGTCTGTCTGAACCGTGACAGCATCTAAACTATTAAAAAAACGAAATTATCCAGCTACCCCTCTTTCCTCCCTCCATTTCTCCCCACTCTCCTGTAATGTCCCCCTAATGATGCTCCCACTGTCTCCCCCATATCTCCAATACAATCAGTTTTATACATGAATTGAGCCTTCCTTCCGTGCTCAGTATCTAATTTAGATATGTATTCTTTCTCACATTCTTCTCTCCCCATAATCTCCTTCAATTTCCCCTCTATTCCCCATTTTATACCGCCTCGTTTTTCTATCCATCACATTTCTCTATCCATGATGCAAAGCGATAATAGAACCCTGTTGTCAATTATCACTGGCTCTCACCTCATTATAAGCTGTAGTAGAGAAAAATGATTCAGGAGATGGCGGCCAGCTGCTATGAGACCATCCCTACATCCCCTACCACTCCTGTTCATACCATGCATTGGTGGTGGCTGAGGTGAATTCCCCATCATTCAAGAGGTCTGAACAGGATAATATCTCTGACCAAATCTAAAATCCCTAATCATTGCTTCAATAAATCCTAGCAGTCCTAGCAATTGTTTCAATACATTATTCTCCTCAATTATCCACATCTTTCTAACACATTCCAAATCTCCATTTCCCACCAGTGACTGTAATTCAACATTCTCGGTGATCATCTCTCACACTTCCCAGAAGAATCCTAATCTGAAAGGATCTCGGTAACCCCAGTCATCCCAGTGTAATCCAACATGTCTACCCAGCTAACCAAAACTGGTTCTGTGAATGTTCCCAGAACATTTCATTATGTTGTGGGAAATTTGTAAGAACATTCACCAAAAAGTTATAATAACACAAAATCTGTCCAGTTGTGTTGATGATTATACAATGTTGGTATTAGGGTGGAAAAAACATTCCTCTGATGTTGCAAGAATGCTAACAGAACATATTTTCTTATGTTATTTTAAAGTTCCCAAAACATTTCATTATGTTGTAAGAACAGTGTGAGGACATCACAAGAGAAAACAAAATATGTCCAGTTGTGATTACATTCTATAAAAAAATGTATCTACCAATCTTCTTTATATATTGTAAAGATGGGATGTTTTGACTTTTATTTTCCATACGAACTTGATTTCAGAAATCATGTGAAATTATAGCCTGACAGATTGTGGTGGGGTGCACATACGGTACCAGTCAAAAGTTTGGACACACCTACTCATTCAAGGGTTTTTCTTTATTTTTACTATTTTCTACATTGAAGAATAATAGTGAAGACATCAAAACTATGAAATAACACATATGAAATCATGTAGTAACCAAAAAAGTGTTAAACAAATCCTCATGAGAGCCTGTTTCATCAAAGCGCTTTGGTGCTTGCCATGGTTTTTGTGACTGCACTTAAAGAAACTTTAAAAGTTCTTGAAATGTTCTGGATTGGCTGACCTTCATGTCTTAAAGTAATGATGGACTGTTGTTTCTCTTTGCTTATTTGAGGTTTTCTTGCCAAAATATGGACTTGGTCTTTTACCAAATAGGGCTATCTTCTGTATACCACCCCTACCTTGTCACAACACAACTAATTTGCTCAAACGACAAATGCATTAAGAAGGAAAGAAATTCCACAAATTAACTTTTAACAAGGCACTAATGTTAATTGAAATGCATTCCAGGTGACTAAATCATGAAGCTGGTTGAGAGAATGTCAAGAGTGTACAAAGCTGTCATCAAGGAAGAGGGTGGCTACTTTGAAGAATCTCAAATAGAAAATAAATTTGTTTAACACTTTTTTGGTTACTACATGATTCCATATGTGTTATTTCATCGTGTTGATGTCTTCACTATTATTCTACAATGTAGAAAATAGTAAAAATTAAGAAAAACCCTGGAATGAATAGGTGTGTCCAGACTTTTGACTGGTACTGTAGATATGCATATGTACTAAGACATACACTGAGTGTAGAAAACATAATGAACACCTACTCTTTCCATGACGGACTGACCATGTGAATCCAAGTTAAAGCTACAGTCGTGGTCAAAAGTTCTGAGAATTTTACAAATATTAATTTTCACAAAGTCTGCTGCCTCAGTTTTTATGATGGCAATTTGCATATACTCCAGAATGTTATGAAGAGTGATCAGATGAATTGTAATTAATTGCAAAGTCATTCTTTGCCATGAAAATGAACTTAATCCCCCCCAAAAAATTCCACTGGATTTCAGTCCTGCCACAAAAGGACCAGCTGACATCATGTCAGTGATTCTCTCGTTAACACAGGTGAGAGTGTTGATGAGGACAAGGCTGGAGATCACTCTGTCATGTTGATTGAGTTAGAATAACAGACTGGAAGCTTTAAAAGGAGGGTGGTGCTTGAAATCATTGTTCTTCCTCTGTTAACCATGGTTACATGCAAGGAACACATGCCATCATCATTGCTTTGCACAAAAAGGGCTTCACAGGCAAGGATATTGCTGCTAGTAAGATTGCACCTAAGTCAACCATTTATCGGATCATCAAGAACTTCAAGGTGAGAGATTCAATTGTTGTGAAGAAGGCTTCAGGGCGCCCAAGAAAGTCCAGCAAGCGCCAGGACCGTCTCCTAAATTGATTCAGCTGCGGGATCGGGGCACCACCAGTGCAGAGCTTGCTCAGGAATGGTAGCAGGCAGGTGTGAGTGCATCTGCACTCACAGTGAGGTGAATACTTTTGGAGGATGGCCTGGTGTCAAGAAGGGCAGCAAGGAAGCCACTTCTCTCCAGGAAAAACATCAGGGACAGACTGATATTCTGCAAAACGTACAGGGATTGGACTACTGAGGACTGGGGTAAAGTCATTTTCTCTGATGAATCCCCTTTCCGATTGTTTGGGGCATCCAGAAAACACCTTGTCCTGAGAAGACAAGGTGAGCGCTACCATCAGTCCTGTGTCATGCCAACAGTAAAGCATCCTGAGACCATTCATGTGTGGGGTTGCTTCTCAGCCAAGGGAGCTCACTCACAACTTTGCCTAAGAACAGAGCCATGAATAAAGAATGGTACCAACACATCCTCCGCGAGCAACTTCTCCCAACCATCCAAGAACAGTTTGGTGACATACAATGCCTTTTCCAGAATGATGGAGCACCTTGCCATGAGGCAAAAGTGATAACTAAGTGGCTCGGGGAACAAAACATCAACATTTTGGGTCCATGGCCAGGAAACTCCCCAGACCTTAATCCCATTGAGAACTTGTGGTCAATCCTCAAGAGGCGGGTGGACAAACCCCCCTCCCCCACAAATTCTGACAAACTCCAAGCACTGATTATGCAAGAATGGGCTGCCATCAGTCAGGATGTGGCCCAGAAGTTAAATGACAGCATGCCGGGGCGGATTGCAGAGGTCTTGAAAAAGATGGGTCAACACTGCAAATAATGACTCTTTGCATAAACTTAATGTAATTGTCAAAAAAAGCCTTTGACACTTATGGAATGCTTGTAATTATACTTCAGTATACCATAGTAACATCTGACAAAAATATCTAAAAACACTGAAGCAGCAAACTTAGTGAAGACCAATACTTGTGTCATTCTCAAAACTTTTGACCACGAATGTAGAGCCCATACACTAACAGTAAACCTCTCTCTCTCTCTCTCTCTCTCTCTCTCTCTCTCTCTCTCTCTCTCTCTCTCTCTCTCTCTCTCTCTCTCTCTCTCTCTCTCTCTCTCTCTCTCTCTCTCTCTCTCTCTCTCTCTCTCTCTCTCTCTCTCTCTCTCTCTCTCTCTCTCTCTCTCTCTCTCTCTCTCTCTCTCTCTCTCTCTCTCTCGATGGAATATCGAGTCAGAGGCCAATGCTAGCAGCTACCTGGAGTTCATTCAGATGTCTGATGGAAACCCTATGCTCCTTTGTTTACGTATCCGTTCAGAATAATCTGCCTCAAAACGCTGTTCTTTTGCTCTTGCTTTCCTTATCCATCAACTTTTTTCCACTTTCATTTGTTACTGGGTGCTTTGGGGCCCATTTGCCCATTAACCTATGTCACAACCTTTCTGTCTCAACCTGCCCTCTCTGGTCAAGCACAACCCCCCCCACCCCCAGTTACTGCAGGGGTTCTGAACTTTTCTGTTTATTATAGATTGACTGATGTTTCCATGTTGCACAACCCAGTCTGTAGCTAATCCAGTCAACTCCATAACACATCCTCACCCAACACTACAAAGCTCTCTTACTTCAACCTAGCCTTCTCCTTTACCTGTCCCCATGTCTCTGTGCTGTGTTTATTTTTGTTAAGATGGCCTTGCTGTGTTTTTACACTCTGGTTTTCATTGGCTTTATGAGCCAAACTGTAGATTCCTGAAAGGCTGGCCTGCTCTGTCACCATGGACCGCATCCAGGTTTGCTCCTGACTTAAGAACCTCTTTTTCTATTTTTTCTTTAAAGTTTTTGCTTATTGTTTACACACTTTTTGCAGAATTTGGCTCACCCTTGGATTGATCCCACCTCAATGTCTCCACATGCCTCTTCCATTGCTTGCAGAAGAGTCATGCGGGCATGTGGTTGCCGATCATATACTTTCCACCGCAACACTGAAAATAATTCCTCGATTGCATTTAGAAAGGGGCTGTAAGGGGGCAGGTATAAAACTGTGAAATGATTATGGTTGTTGAACCAATCTCGGACCAGAGCAGCCCGGTGGAAACTAACATTATCCCAGATGACAACAAACCTGGGCTGCTGTGGTCTGTCCTACAAAACTGCATGTAGTGCATCTAGAAATGCAATGATCTGTCCTGTATTGTAGGGACCTAGAGTGGCATGATGATGCAGGACTCCTTGGACACTAATTGCAGCACACAAGGTGATATTTCCCCCACGCTGCCCAGGGACATATACAACAGCACTTTGTCCAACTACGTTACGGCCCCGACGCCTGGTATTGGCCAGATTGAAGCCTGCCTCATCCACGTAGATGAACTCATGCGGCAGTTCGGCGGCATCAAACTCCAGAACTGGCTGTAACAGCGGTCTTAGGCACTGCAACGCAGTGCTAGAGGCGTCACTACGGATCCGGGTTCAATCCCGGGCTGTTTCGCAGCCGGCCGCGACCGGGAGACCCATGAGGGGGCGCACAATTGGCCCAGCGTTGTCCGGGTTAGGGGAGGGTTTGGCCGGCTGGAATGTCCTTGTCCCTTCGCGCTCTAGCGACTCCTTGTGGTGGCCGGGCACATTCACGCTTACTTCGGTCGCCAGCTGCACGGTTGTGCGGCTGGCTTCCGGGTTAAGCAAGCAGTGCGGCTTGGCGGGGTCGTGTTTCGGAGGACGCATGGCTCTCGACCTTCACCTCTCCCGTGTCCGTACGGGAGTTGCAGCGATGGGACAAGATTGTAACTACCAATTGGATATCACAAAAAAGGGGTAAAAAGTACCCAAAAAATTATGTAACACTATGGGGTAATTAACACTCACAGTGTTATTTCTATTCAAATCTAGTGTTAATCTAGAATTAACTCCTATTAGTGTTATGCAAAAAGTGATTATGGATGTTGTTTTAACACTATATGGTGTAAAGCCTCATTTGCATATTTCCCATGGTGCATGTTCTTTTTGAGTTAATGTTAGAGTTACCACCCATGTCTGTATTAGTTAATGACAGAGAAATGGTTGTAGAATTATTTTCTTTTAAAGGCCTGTGGCTTTCACCAAATGAGTACCTAGGTGAACGTTATCAAAATTGTAAATTATGGCATTACATTATATCATAAAGCCTTACTTTGATGGCCAAGTTTAAACCGTAACACAGTTGTGCTAGGAAAATCCTGTATTACAAATTACAGGCAATATTAGGCCTGCAAGTCACATTATGCTGCCTGCCACATGATGTGTAATTCCTTTTGGAATCCAGCCAAAGTTAGGATATACAACAGAATAACTACCAGAGTTACGAACTCTGGTAAAGGAGACCACCTAAACCATTTAATCCATAACAACCATTTCAGTAACATGTGCAATAAATCTAACTAACGGATTGGATTAGTTTAGGAAAATGTATCTTATTTAACTTTGTGTAGCATAAGATTAATCAATCAATCAATGTACATGCAAAAACACAGATATTAAAAACAACCCTAAAAAAATCAACCTGCATAGCATGCTGGAAATATGATCGTGATGGGTGTGGTTTTGATGGGACTGTTTTACTCTCCACCATGTAAAATAATAACTCTGGTTATTTACACCAACACTGATTTTTCTTACACCACTGAGTGTTCATTTCACTCTAACGGAGTGAATTGAACTCCTGAATCAACACTAGAAATGTTACACAAAAAAATCAACACTGGCCAATTTGCTGTGTAGTAATGATAGCCGAATTACTGACCGGGCATGCAAGGCACGTGCCCAGGGGACCGAACCTCTAAAGGGACCCATTGATTTTGTTAGTCACACTCACTCTGATATCGAACATGGCATAAGTCATGGCAAAATGTGTAGAATTGCAGGAAATTAGCTTTAACACTACACTGTTCGGAAAAAGCATTACAAAAGGGTTATAGACAAGGGATCTTTGTAAGGCAAATGGTTCTACCTAGAACCTTTAACATCCTTAGAACCGTTTTTGGAAGAAAGGGTTCTTTGATGATTGTTTGGGAGACAAGGATTCTTTGGAAGGCAAGAAGGATTCTACATAGAACCATATAAAATATTTCCCAATATGCTCTATTGCAGGGACATCTTCAGAATTGTTTGTTTTACTGTAATATCTGTGTTTTTGCATGTACAATCAATGTTGATACATTTTATGCTACACAAAGATTAATAACATACAGTGCATTCGTAAAGTATTCAGATCCCTTCCCTTTTTCGACATTTTGTTACATTACAGCCTTAATCTGAAATGGATTCAAAAATAATAATTCTCAACAATCTACACACAATAACCAATAATGACAAAGTGAAAACAAGTTCTTAGACATTTTTGCAAATCTATTACAAATAAAAAAACAGAAATACCTTATTTACATAAGTATTCTGATCCTTTGCTATGAGACTCTAAATTGAGCTCAGGTGCATCCTGTTTCCAATGATCATCCTTGAGATGTTTCTACAACTTGATTGGAGTCCACCTGTGGTACATTGATTGGACATTATTTGGAAAGGCACAAACCTGTCTACATAAGGTCCCACAGTTGACAGTGCATGTCAGAGCAAAAACCAAGCCATGAGGTCGAAGGAAATGTCCATAGTGCTCCAAGACAGGATTATGTCAAGGCACAGATCTGGGGAAGGGTACCAACATTTGTTGGCAGCATTGAAGGTCCCCAAGAACACAGTGGCCTCCATCATTCTTAAATGGAAGAAATTTGGAACCACCAAGACTCTTCCTAGAGATAGCCACCCAGCCAAACTGAGCAATCGGGGAAGAAGGGCCTTGGTCAGGGAGGTGAACAAGAACCTGATGGTCACTCTGACAAAGCTCCAGAGTTCCTCTGTGGAGATGGGGGAACCTTCCAGAAGGACAACCATCTCTGCAGCACTCCACCAATCAGGCTTTTATGGTAGAGTGGCCAGATGGAAGCCACTCCTCAGTAAAAGGCACATGACAGTGCGGTTGGAGTTTGCCAAAAGGCACCTAAAGACTCTCAGACCATGAGAAACAAGATTCTCTGGTTTGATGAAACCAAGATTGAACTTTTTGGCCTGAATGCCAAGCGTCACGTCTGGAGGTAACCTGGCACCATCCCTACGGTGAATCATTGTGGTAGCAGCATCATGCTGTGGGGATGATTTTCAGTGGCAGGGACTGGGAGACTAGTCAGGATAGAGGTTAAAGATGAACAGAGAAAAGTACAAAGAGATTCTTGATTAAAACCTGCTTCAGAACGCTCAGGACCTCAGACTTGTGCGAAGGTTCACCTTCCAACAGGACAACGACCTTAAGCACACAGCCAAGAGAACGGAAGAGTGGTTTCGAGACAAGTCTCTGACTGTCCTTGATTTGGCCCAGCCAGAGCCCGGACTTGAACCCAATCGACCATCTCTGGAAAGACCTGAAAATAGCTGTGCAGCGAACCTTCCCATCCAACCTGAAATAGCTTGAGAGGATCTGCAGAGAAGAATGGGAGAAACTCCCCAAATATAGGTTTGCCAAGCTTGTAGTGTCATACCCAAGAAGACTCGAGGCTGTAATCGCTGCCAAAGGTGCTTCAACAAAGTACTGAGTAAAGGGTCTGAATACTTATGTAAATTTGATATTTGATATTTTATTTTTTTATACATTTGCAATAATTTCTAAAAACCTGTTTTTGCTTTGTCATTATGTGGTCTTGAGTGTAGATTGATGAGGGGGGAAAATATTTAATCAATTTTAGAATAAGGCTGTAACGTAACAAAATGTGGAAAAAGTCAATGGGTCTTAATATTTTCAAATGAAATGAAATTGTATTGGTCACATGCACATATTTAGCAGCTGTTATTGCGGGTGTAGCGAAATGCTTGTGTTCCTAGTTCCAACAGTACAGTAGTATCAAATAATACACACAAATCTGAACGTAATGAATGGAATTAAGAAATATATAAATATTAGGACGAGCAATGTCTGAGTGGCACTGACTAAAATACAGTAGAGTATATACGTGTGAAATTAGTAAAACAGTATGTAAACATTATTAAAGTGACTAGTGTTCCATTTAAAGTGACCAGGGATTCCATGTCTATGTACAGAGGGCAGCAGGCTCTAAGGTGCAGGATTGAGTAACCGGGTGGTGGCCGGCTAGTGATGGCTATTTAACAGTCTGATGGCCTTGAGATAGAAGCTGTTTTTCAGTCTCTCGGTCCCAGCTTTGATGTACCTGTACTGACCTTGCCTTCTGGATGATAGCTGGGTTAACAGGCCTTGGCTTGGGTGGTTGATGTCCTTGATGATCTTTTTGGCCTTCCTGAGACATCGGATGCTGTAGATGTCCTGGAGGGCAGGCACTATGACCCCGTGATGTGTTGGTCAGACCGCACCACCCTCTGGAGAGCCCTGCGTTTGTGGGCGCTGCAGTTGCCTTACCAGGCGGTGATACAGCCCGACAGGATGATCTCAATTGTACATCTGTAAAGGTTTGTGAGGGTCTTAGTGGCCAAGCCGCATTTCTTCAGCCTCGCTGTTGCGCATTCTTCACCACACTGTCTGTGTGGGTGGACCATTTCAGATTGTCAGTGATGTGTACGCCGAGGAACTTGAAGCACTCATCATATCCACTGCGGTCCCATCGATGTGAATAGGGGCGTGCTCGCTCTGTTGTCTCCTGAAGTCCACGATCAGCTCCTTCATTTTGTTGACGTTGAGGGAGAGGTTATTTTCCTGGCCCCACTCCACCAGGACCCTGACCTCCTCCCTGTAGGCTGTCTCGTCATTGTTGTTAATCAGGCCTGCTACTGTTGTGTCGTCTGCAAACTTGATGATTGAATTGGAGGTGTGCGTGGCCACGCAGTCATGGGTGAACGAGGAGTACAGGAGGGGGCTGAGCATGCACCCTTGTGGGACCCCTGTGTTGAAGCTCAGCGTAGTGGAGATGTTGTTTCCTACCTTCACCACCTGGGGGCGGCCCGTCCGGAAGTCCAGGACCCAGTTGCACAGGGCCGGGTTCAGACCCAGGGCCCCAAGCTTAATGATGAGCTTGGAGGGTACTATGGTGTTGAAGGCTGAGCTATAGTCAATGAACAGCATTCGTACACAGTTATTCTTCTTGTCCAGATGGGATAGGTCAGTGTGCATTGCAATGGCAATGCATCATCTGTGGATCTATTGGGGCAGTATGCAAATTGAAGTGGGTCTAGGGTTTCAGGTAAGATGGAGGTGATATGAGCCTTATCTAGCCTCTCAAAGCACTTCGTGATGACAGAAGTGAGTGCTACGGGGTGATAGTAATTTAGTTCAGCTACCTTTGCTTTCTTGGATACTGGAACAATGGTGGACATCTTGAAGCAAGTAGGGAAAGCAGACTGGGACAGGGAGAGATTGATTATGTTCGTAAACACTCCAGCCAGCTGGTCTGCACATGCTCTGAGGACGCGGCTAGGGATACTGTCTGGACCGGCAGCCTTGCGAGGGATAACACGCTTAAATGTCTTACTCATGTCGGCCACGGAGAACGAGAGCCCATAGTACTTGGGAGCGGACCGCGTCAGTGGCACTGTGTTATCCTCAAAGGGTGCAAATAAGGTGTTTAGCTTGTCTGGGAGCAAGACGTCAGTGTCCGTGACGTGGCTGGTTTTCCCTTTGTAATCCATGATTGTCTGTAGACCCTGCCATATAGGTCTCGTGTCTGAGCCGTTGAATTTCAATTCCACTTTGTCTCTGTACTGATGTTTTGCCTGTTTGATTGCCTTATGGAGGGGATAATTACACTGTTTGTATTCAACCATATTCCCAGTCACCTTGCCGTTGTTAAATGCTGTGGTTCGCGCTTTCAGTTTTGAGCGAATGCTGCCATCTATCCACGTTTTTTTCATATCAGGTAGCTAGCTAGATAATTTAGCTTAACTAGCTAGCTCAAACTTGGTTTCTCACCCGGTTTGGCTAGCAAGACCAGCTAGCTAGCTAACGTTTTACTAAACTATTCCCTGTCTGGGTTCATTTAACATGGTTTTAGCTAGTTGGCAAGCTTATAACTCATGCTTTGATGGTGGTTCAGATACTGTATGTTTTTAGCCTAATTGTTTCTATGAGTTAGCTAACTAGCTAGTCTCAGTCTGGATGCAGACACTTACGTTAGATAGCTATAGCTTAGTTAGCTAGCTACATTTATTATGGATCCCCATTAGCTGCTGCCAAGGCAGCAGCTACACTTCCTGGGGACCAGCAAAATTAAGGCAGTTATATACAATTTTACAAATATTAAAATACATCTCACAACAGATTTCACAACACATTAAGTGTGTGGCCTCAGGCCACTACTTTTCTACCACATATCTACAACACAAAATCTATGTGTATTTGTATTTATTATGAATCCCTATTAGCTGCTGCCAAGCCAGCATATACTCTTCCTGGGGTCCAGCAAAATTAAGGCAGTTCATACAATTTTAAAAACATTACAATACATTCACAGATTTCACAACACACTGTGTGCCCTCAGGCCCCTACTCCACCACTACCACATTTCTATAGTACAAAAATCCATGTGTACGTGTGTGTATAGTGCGTATGTTATCATGTGTGTGTATGCATGTGTCTGCGCCTATGTTTGTGTTACTTCACAGTCCCCGCTGTTCCATAAGGTGTTTTTTAAATCTGTTTTTTAAATCTAGTTTTACTACTTGTATCAGTTACTTGATGTGGAATAGAGTTCCATGTAGTCATGGCTCTATGTAGTACTGTGCGCCTCCCATAGTCTGTTCTGGACTTGGGGACTGAGAAGAGACCTCTGGTTGCATGTCTTGTGGGGTATGCATGGGTGACCGAGCTGTGTGCCAGTAGCTCAAACAGACAGCTCGGTGCACCCAACATGTCAACACCTCTCATAAAAACACAAGTAGTGATGAAGTCAATCTCTCCTCCACTTTGAGCCAGGAGACATCAATATGCATATTATTAATATTAACTCTCTGTGTACATCCAAGGGCCAGCCGTGCTGCCCTGTTCTGAGCCAATTGCAATTTTCTTGAGTCCTTTTTTGTGGCACCTGACCACACGACTGAACAGTAGTCCAGGTGTGACCAAACTAGGGCCTGCCTTGTTGATAGTGCTGTTAAGAAGGTAGAGCAGCACTTTATTATGGAGATACTTCTCCCCATCTTGGCTGCTGTTGTATCAATATGTATCAATTTTACAGTTACGTCATTTAGCAGACGCTCTTACAGGAGCAATTAGGGTTAAGTGCCTTGCTCAAGGGCACATCGACAGATTTTTCACCTAGTCAGCTCGGGGATTAGAACCAGCGACCTTTCGGTTACTGGCACAACGCTCTTTACCACTAAGCTACCTGCCGCCACCATAACAGTTTACAATCCAGGGTTACTCCAAGCAGTTTAGTCACCTCAACTTGCTCAATTTCCACATTATTTATTACAATATTTAGTTGAGGTTTAGGGTTTGGTGAATGATTTGTCCCAAAATGCTTTTAGTTGTAGAACTATTTAGGACTAACTTATTCAAATCAAATCAAATGTTATTTGTCACATACACGTGTTTAGCAGATGTTATTGCGGGTGTAGCGAAATGCTTGTGCTTCTAGTTCTGACGAGGCAGTAATATCTAACAAGTAATATCTAACTATTTCACAACATATACCCAATACACACAAATCTAGTAAGGAATGGAATTTAAGAATAAGACTAACTTATTCCTTACTCTTTGTTAAGTGTTGCAGTCATTTCAGTCGCTGTAGTTGCTGACAGGTATAGTGTTGAGACATCCGCATACATAGACACTCTGGCTTTACTCAAAGCCGGTGGCATGTAATTAGTATAGATTGAAAAAAGTAATGGGCCTAGAGAGCTGTGTACATGTGTATAGTGCGTATGTTATCGTGTGTGTATGCGTGTGTCTGTGCCTGTGTGTGTCTCTTCACAGTCCCCGCTGTCCATAAGGTGTATTTGTTATCTGTTTTGGAAATTAAAGGAGTGTCTCTGTTGTTCATCCAAGTTTAGGCTATCCATTTTGACTCTCCACTTCAACTGTGTTAAAGTTATATATTTGTCCTCCAGATACTAAAGACTACATGGTCCAGAGAGTGTTTCTCCCACCACAGCGCAGGTAGCTACATATTGAGATAAATGTAGTCTCTCAAATGTTCATCCACATTTATCCATTTTGACTGTTCCCTAATACCTTATGTCATTGTCCCACAGATACTAAAGACAACATGGTCCTGAGAGTGTTTCTCCCAACAACACTTGCGTCATTTCCTGTAATGAACCCGGATACCTCCTGCGCCTCGACCTGTTGATTCAGCCTGTTATTTTGTTCATGAGTGTTTGTGTCAACACCTGCTACCAACTAGACAGCTAGCTAGGTTGCAATGGAGCCCGTCTGGAATAGCTAACAAATGTTTCCAGCACTGTATTAAGCTCTTGTCCGGGACAATATTGACAATCAGGAGTTCCAATGCGGCAATTGTTTGCTAGCGGAGGATTACAGGAATGAGGTGGCTATGCTTGGCAAGCAAATGTCAATTTTGCACTTACTTGTGGGGAAAACATAAATTGGAACTTTCTCGTTCTCAACTCCTATGGCTGGACGCCACTCGGGCCTTACGGATGTTTCCCTGCTTTGTCATCTGTCCCTATCTGAATCGCCTGTGCTACCTGGACCTTGCCTGCCAAGGAAGTCGTCGATTTCTCCATTCCGTTCTCCGGCCGTTGTATTGGGCAGTTCAATGGTGAGAAATGTCTCAGTCCCTGGAGCAAAAACGTTGTGCTATTCAGGAGCACGAGTACAGGATGTCAATAAGCTGCTCCCAAACATTTTAAACCAGCATCAGAAATTGAGTCTATCATAGTTCATGTGGCATTCAATGACATTATAAAGGGTAGCTCAGAACAGCTGAAGATGGATTTTGAAGAATCGATTGGGTCACTGCTTGACACCAACAAACGCCCCATTATGTCTGGCCCTCTGCCCTCCCTAAATTGTGGCATTGAACGTTTCAGCAGCATTTAGCCCTCCGCCTCTGCCATCCAACGAAGCCGCTGGGGACCTCCTCTCAGCAGGGAGGTAAGTGGCGCGACCACCGTGCTGAAGCCACGGATGAACCTTCGGAAATAGTCTCTTTCTCTGAGAGATAAAAAGAGACTATCCTTTCATATTTGCATCACTTCGATATTGGCTACTATTTTTCAAAGAGATAGAGACAGGGATTGTCCGTCTTTTTTTTACTCATGTCTTCAAGAGATGGTTCCTGTCCTTATACTTAAGTGATAATGCCAGAGAAGTCGGTGTTTGGAGGATATATTGGCACGGGTGTTGTTATGCCCGAGACAAAGTCAAACTGTGCCAATATACCCTCCAAACAACGGCTTCGAGGGCATTATCACTTTTATACAACGGGTTCCCAACATATTCAAATAATGATTGACATATTTTTATTAAAAACGTTAATTTTATGAATTAATTCATACTATTTCATCCTTCCACAAGATATAGGCCCGACACAAATCTAGGGTTGCTACCCAAGCTGGCTGGTCATTTCTTTCTATCTGTTCGGTGCTAGAGATGTGACCCAGTGATTCGTTCTTTTTGTTCTGGATCTATGGACGCGACCCAGTCATTTGTTCTAAATGTTCCATTGCCATACTGGCTGGCAACATTCTTATTCCTTGCTTGCTAGCTAGCCAACTACGGCTAACTTAGTTACGTCAATATGTGCAGCCAGAATAACAGCAAAGTAGCTGCATTTGCATTTGTTTAAGTTGTTTTCTAGTGACATTTATTTAGATATATCCATAACAATGAGCTAATGAGGCGCGATTTCACCTGGCATAGAGAATGTGCTCACTCGTCAGGACACTGTTGTTCAGAGGAGCTAGCCAACAATACAGCTAGCACAATCACTTCAAACTGAAGCTGGAAAGACTGTAAACTAGCTGTACTTCATTTCGTTTTTACCTTTTTTCAATTACATTTGTTTGTATATATCCATAAAAATTATGCCAGCTGATTTATGATTTCGACTGACTGAGAAACGCTGCCTGTTTGTCTGTCTCGTCCCGATTCCCGACACGTTCATTACTATGGGACAGCTGGAGATCAAATTTGAATATTGAAACAATGTTGCAAATGTCAGCGAGAGAGACAGCAAGGTTTATACAAATCTCCACTGTTGAAAACTAAATATTAGTCTAAAAGAAATGTGAGATATTGTCTAGATGCTTTATATAGTGGAGATCACGTTTATAAATTGCTTGGCTGGGCTGATGAGACAGTGGATAGCGCAGTCAGATGGAACAGAGTAAATAGGCATTTTAAAGTCATAGATTTAGCCGGTGGTAATTTGTGGAATAGACAACGGCTGGAATGTGGTTTTAACCAATCAGCATTCAGTATTAGACCCACCTGTTGTATAATGTTAGATGTCTATCTTATGGAGGAAGATACTCACTCAAGGCTCTGATACTGGCCACCCCAGCCCAGTCTAGAGCTAATACTCTGCTCCAGTGTTTAAACTAGCGGCTGTGTTTGATAGTTTGTTGCTGTACCTCCTGCCTCCTGTCTCTGCTCTTGCAGGTATGCAGTCCAGGGATTCCTAGCATTGTATGTGTGTGTGTTGTGCATGTTTGCACATTTGAGTGTGTGCGTGAGTGCATGTGTGTGCGTAAGAAATTGTCTGTCCTCGGTTGCAACACTCACTGCCGAGTTCCAAACTTCCTCTGGAAGCAACGTCAGCACAATAACTGTTCGTCAGGAGCTTAATGAAATAGGTTTCCATGGCTGAGCAGTCGAACACAAGCCTAAGATCACCACGGGCAAAGCCAAGCATCGGCTGGAGTGGTGTAGAGCTCGCCGCCATTGGACTCTGGAGCAGTGCAAACGCGTTCTCTGAAGTGATTAATCACGCTTCACCATCTGGCAGTCCAACGGACGAATCTGGGTTTGGCGGATGCCAGGAGAACGCTACCTGCCCAAATGCATAGTGCCAGTTGTAAAGTTTAGTGGAGGAGGAATAATGTTCTGGTGCTGTTTTTCATGGTTCGGGCAGGGCCCCTTAGTTCCAGTGAAGGGAAATCTCAGCATACAATGACATTCTAGACGATTCTGTGCTTTTGTGGCAACAGTTTGGTGAAGGTCCTTTCCTGTTTCAGCATGATAATGCCCCCATGCACAAAGTGAGGTCCATACAGAAATTGTTTGTCAAGATCGGTGTGGAACAATTTGACTGGCCTGCACAGAGCCCTGACCTCAACCCCATCGAACACCTATGGGATGAATCGGAATGCCGACTGCGAGCCATGCCTAATTGCCCAAAGTCAGTGCCTGACCTCACTATGCTTATTTATTACAAGCATACCCATAACATGATGCAGCCACCACTATGCTTGAAAACATGGGGAGTGGTACTCAGTAATATGTTATATTGCATTTGCCCCAAACATAAAGCTTTGTATTCAGGACAAAAAGTTAATTTCTTTGCCACATTTATTGCAGTATTACTTTAGTGCCTTGTTGCAAACAGGATGCATATTTTTATACTGTACAGGCTTCCTTCTTTTCACTCAGTCAATTAGGTTAGTATTGTGGAGTAACTACAATGCTGTTGATCCATCCTCATTTTTCTCCTATCACAGCCATTAAATTCTGTAACTGTTTTAAAGTCACTATTGGCTTCATTGGTTTCCTTCCTCAACGGCAACTGAGTTAGGAAGGACGCCTATATCTTGGTATTGACTTGGAGTATTGATACACCATCCAAAGTGTAATGAATTACTTCACCACACTCAAAGGGATATTCAATGTCTGCTTTTTTCTATTTATTTTTATCGATCTACCAATAGGTACCCTTCTTTGTGAGGCATTGGAAAACCTCCCTGGTCTTTGTGGTTGAATTTCTGTTTGAAATTCACTGCTCGACTGAGGGATAATTGTATGTGTGGGGTACAGAGATGAGGTAGTCATTCAAAAATCATGTTAAACACTATTATTGCACACGGAGTGAGTCCATACAACGTATTATTATTATCACTTTTCAGGAGAAGACCCAGATGCAGACAGTGTCGAAGTAACAAAAGTGTATTACAAAAACAGGGGGCAGGCAAACGACAAGTCAAGGGCAGGCAGAGGTGAGTAATCCAGATCAGAGTCCAAAAGGTACAGAACAAACTAGCCTGTATTGCCGTTCGGCTGGAGACAGCCTGGCTCTGCCTAGTTGCATCGGCTCGGGAAGAGGTGAATCGGCAGACTTCGGAGACTCTCGGGGGAACTCGGGTAGCCTTGGGTACTCTCTGCAACGGAGCCGTCGGGGACTTCCAGGAATCAGACTTTCTCTCCTTCTTTGTTCCCGTAGTCGCCCATCGATCCAAATGGTCAAGGCGATGAGTGAGTCGAGATCTGTCGGTAGTTACCGGGCTGCAAGCCCGTCCTTAACTTCCTCCGATACTCGTGCAGGAAAGTGTCGAACAGCGCTTCCGGGTTCCAGGCACACTCAGCTGCCAACGTGCGGAAATCCACTGCATAGTCTACCACACTGCCGGATTCTTGCCGAAGCTGGAGTAACTTCTGTGCAGCTTCTCTCCCAGACAATGGAGCATCAAAAACCTTCTTTACCTCTTGTATGAACTCCTCCAGACTGAAGCATATGGCCGACTGTTGTTCCCACACTGCCGTAGCCCAGGCGAGAGCCCTCCCGGACATCAGTGTGATGAGGTACGCTATCTTAGAGCGGTCTGAGGGGAAGGAGGAGGGCTGCAGCTCGTTGATGCCCGACAGGTTCCCGACTCTCCGGTGAAGCGTTCCGATGGAGGTAAGCAGGGTTCTTGGAAAACCGGGGTGGCTGGGAGGCCGCGTTGCCAACAGCCGGGTTACTGAGGGGCTGGGAGGTTACCGTCATGGTAGGCTGCCTAACAGACAACCCGCGGAATTGCTCCAGTTTGTGTTAAACATTATTTAAACATTATTAAAGTGACTAGTGTTCAATTAAAAGTGACCAGGTGATTCCATGTCTATGTACATAGGGCAGCAACCTTTAAAGTGCAGGGTTGAGTAACCGGGTGGTAGCTGGCTAGAGATGGCAATTTAACGGTCTGTTGGCTTTGAGAAATAATCCGTTTTTCAGTCTCTCGGTCCCTGCTTTGATGCACCTGTACTGACCTCGCCTTCTGGATGATAGCAGGGTGAACAGGCCTTGGCTCGGTTGGTTGATGTCCTTGATTATCTTTTTGGCCTTCCTGTGACATCGGGTGCTGTAGGTGTCCTGGAGGGCAAGCAGTGTGCCCCCAGTGATGCATTGGGCAGACCGCACCACCCTCTGGAGAGCTCTGCGGTTGCGGGCAGTGCAGTTGCCTTACCAGGCGGTGATGCAGCCCGACAGGATGCTCTCAATTTTACATCTGTAAAAGTTTGTGAGGGTCTTAGGGGCCAAGACTAATTTATTCAGCCTCCTGAGGTTGAAGATGCACTGTTGCGCCCTTCTTCACCACACTGTCTGTGTGGGTGGACCATTTCAGATGGTCAGTGACGTGTATGCCGAGGAACTTGACGTTTTTCACCTTCTCCACTGCGGTCCCGTCAATGTGAATAGGGGCGTGCTCTCTCTGTTGTCTCCCGAATTCCACATTCAGCTCCTTCATTTAGTTGACATTGGAGAGGTTATTTTCCTGGCACCACTCCGCCAGGGCCCTCACCTCCTCCCTGTAGGCTGTCTCGTCTTGTTGGCAATCAGGCCTACAACTGTTGTGATGTATGCAAACTTGATGATTGATTTAGAGGCATGCGTGTTCACGCAGTCATGGGTGAACAGGGAGTACAGGAAGGGGCTGAGCACGCACCCTTGTGGGTCCCCTGTGTTGAGGATCAGCGTAGTGGAGGTGTTGCTTCCTACCTTCACCACCTGGGGGCGGCCCTTCAGGAAGTCCAGGACCCAGTTGCACAGGGTGGGGTTCAGACCCACTCTGTGCAAGCAAACTGAGCAATCGGGGGAGAAGGTCCTTGGTCAGGGAGGTGACCAAGACCCGATGGTCACTCTGACAGAACTCCAGAGGTCCTCTGTGGAGATGGAAGAACCTTCCAGAATGACAACCATCTCTGCAGCACTCCACCAATCAGGCCTTTATGGTAAAGTGGCCAGACGGAAGCCACTCCTCAGCCACTCCTCAGTAAAAGGCACATGGCAGCCCACAAGGCACCTAAAGAACTCTCAGACCATTAGAAACAAGATTTTATGGTCTGATGAAACCAAGATTGAACTATTTGGCCTGAATGCCAAGCTTCACGTCTGGAGGAAACCTGGCACCATCCCTATGGTGAAGCATGGTGTTGGCAGCATCATGCTGTGGGGATGTTTTTCAGCGGCAGGGACTGGGAGACTAGTCAGGATCGAGGGAAAGGTGAACGGACCAAAGTACAGAGATTTCCTTGATAAAACCTGCTCCAAAGCGCTCAGGACCTCAGACTGGGGCGAAGGTTAACCTTCCAACAGGACAACGACCCTAAGCAAACAACCAAGACAACGCAGGAATGGCTTCGGGACAAGTCTCTGAATGTCCTTGAGTGGCCCAGCCAGAGCCCAGACTTGAACCCGATCTAACATCTCTGGAGATACCTGAAAATAGCTGTGCAGCGACGCTCCCCATTCATCCTGACAGAGCTTGAGAGGATCGGCAGAGAAGAATGGGAGAAACTCCCCAAATACAGGTGTGCCAAGCTTGAAGCATCATACCCAAGAAAATTCAAGGCTGTAATCGCTGCCAAAGGTGCTTCAATAAAGTCTGAGTAAAGGGTCTGAATACTTATGTAAATGTAGTATTTCCATATATATTTTTTTTCTTTGCAAAAATGTATCAAAATCCGTTTTTGCTTTGTCATTATGGGGTATTGTGTGTAGGTTGATGAGGGAAAAAAAACATTTGCATCTATTTTAGAATAAGGCTGTAACGTAACAAAATGTGGAAAAAGTCAAGGGGTTTGAATACTTTCCGAAGGCACTCTATGAAAAAATGCCCACTCAAAGAAAAGCAAACCCATTGAACTTTACTGGCTCAATTATTTCCAAACACAGCTTCCAGACCCTCCATATGACTCCATATTTCCTCTTTCATGTGTATATCTCTAGTCTTGTTGGAGAGGAATCAGAGAGATGGGGAAAGTAAGTAAGTAATATCCCCCACAGATGGACACAGTTATGCCACTTCACACAATGTGGAGTTTAGTTTTACCATGAGAGGGACTGCCAAGGTATTCCCACAGCAAAAACACACAACTTGCACATATAAAACCAGATCCCTGGATACCGACCCACAATAATATGTAGCCTTGGAATATTCATTACACAGGGCGTTTGTTTGTGCTATTATAGGGAATAAAATTGACATATTGCAGGCATTGTGCACATTCAGCCCAGCCTCGGTTTGGAAAGGTCACCAGTGGTTTGAACTGTCCTGAGAGGTCACATAGGGGGGTCACATCTCTAACTCAAAATAAAGGGGAGGCAATATAAAAAACCCAAATATGTAATGGCTTATTGGAGCTAATCTCAACTAAATGTTGATTCAAACTGTATACTGGTAGAGGGGTTAAATCAATTAAACTTAAGATAACTATAGTTCTACACACTGCCTTTTACTGTACAAGAGTGTGTTCTCAGTCACCTACCTGGCTTATGAAATTATAGATAAATAAATAAAAGCAAATCAGGACAATAGAGAGTCTGACCACAGCGGTACCATGGCGTCATGGCGTCATCTACCTGCGTCATCTACCTGCCTCCTGAATCAGCTGAGAACGGTTTTAATGTGGGCCAGATACAGTGCAAGCCCTGTGCATTGTGAACACAGTATGTTTTCTCTGTGGCAGACCTGGAAGGTTTGTGAACATACCAATCAGTCACAGCTCCAGGGCCAGTGCAGGAGGAGGATTGCATCAGCAGTGGAAAGAGGAACAGGACCAGTCCTGGCCAGTAAACTGCTCTTTATTTGCTGTACAATTGAGAACACATTGGTCTGTAAAACAAGGGGCCCAATGTATGTTCATCTCAACACACCTCATTTTCATCACACCACTTCTCCCCGCTCTACGCACACACGCACACACACGCACACACACACACACACACACACACACACACACACACACACACACACACACACACACACACACACACACACACACACACACACACACACACACCAGCAAGAGTCCAGTACATTTCCAAGCTAACACAAAACAGAACAATTAGGATACATGAACGCAACAATTAACTCTAAAAGCAGCAACATCAAAATGTCATCAGTTTGAAACCCTTTTTATTTAAGACTTAGTCAAGCAAGTATTTCCCGACAAAACCCACACACAATTTACGATGAATTCTGTGTTTATAATCTATATTTTGTATGCTAGTGGTGAGCGGCTAAACTGGAAATGTTGACTAAATAGTCCACTTTCTGATAAAAGCACCAAATTTAACATAAAGGTACAGGTAGCCAGAATAAAGGAAACACCAACATAAAGTGTCTTATGGCATTGGGCCACCACTAAGGGCTCTGGCGGTCATGACATTTTGTCAGCCGGTTATTGTCATGCAAATGACTGCCAGTCTCACGGTAATTGACTGTTAATTAACATAAACATGTTTAGCAACTCCAGGCCTCCGCTTATGTGCGCCTTTGGAACATCTACATTTTAAAAAGCCTAATAAATCAATGTAAAATACACCACCACAATAAATCTATTATTTATTTCAGACAGGTCTAAAGAAACATTATGACATGAAAATAAGTCCCGTTCAATTATTTTATTTTATTTTACATTTTTATAGGCTATGCTAGATTTAGAGTTATTTGCCAACTTTAGTTGTGAATGATACAAACCTTAGAATGTCTTACAAATAAAAACATATATGGGCTACATGATGCAACTATAGGCTATTGAAGATAATATTTTCACCCATCAGACTATTCTCAATTGAATCTTGTCTTTACTAATATGTACAATTAGTTTTGATTTCAAATGGCCCATTATCAAATGGGCAGGAACAGGGGCAGGGGTAAAAATACATGTCATTCATAGCCTATGTACTTGAATAGCAAATGGAGGCTTTCCCGCTTGTTCGTTTTTCAATCATGCCAGATACGCTACTCTGGTTATTTCACTCCATGAATCAATCACTGTTTGAGGAGCATGCAGCCTCTCGCTGCGCGACAGGTGATAATCAGCCCAAACTCTGTATGCCATGGGCTCTCGCCGATCTCCATCCCTGTTCCTGCAGCTACCCGGTGCTTAATTTGGGAAACCAAGTGAAATCTGTTCAGGAACATCGATAGTAACATGTTTTCACAACAAAACATATTTCATTAAAATGTTGACAGCCCCTCTCTCTGCGCCCTTGAGAAAGCAATGAAGGAGAGAGGGGAGGAGATAGAAATGCACTGTGGAGAGATATTCTGTAGCTAAAGGTATGGTAAAGTGTCAGCCTATTATGAAAATATAAAAAATCCCCTATTGATAGGCTACTCAAAATCAAATACAAATTCACTATAATTGTAAGCTAACCCTGTAAGCCGCCCTGCACAATCAATGACCCATCAGCATTGCATAGGCCTATATGTTCTCTACCAGACTCATGGATAGAAAGATTGGAGGATAGCATAAAGTAACCAGTCCATCCAATACATCCAGTTCATTTGGAAAGTATTCAGACCGCTTCACTTTTTCCACATTTTGTTACGTTACAGCCTTATTCTAAAATTGATTAAATTGTTTAGTTTTTCATCAATCTACACACAATACCCCAAAATGACAAAGCAAAAACAGTTTTTTAGATATTTCTGCAAATGTATATAAAAAAAAAATGGATATATCAAATTTACATAAGTATTCAAACCCTTTACTCAGTACTTTGTTGAAGCACCTTTGGCAGTGATTACAGCCTCAAGTCTTCTTGAGTATAACCGTACAAGCTTGGCACACCTGTATTTGGGGAGTTTCTCCCATTCTTCTCTGCAGATCCTCTCAAGCTCTGTCAGGTTGGATGGGGAGCGTCGCTGCACAGCTATTTTCAGGTCTCTCCAGAGATGTTCAATCAGGTTCAAGTCTGTGCTCTGACTGGTCCATTTAAGGACATTCAGAGACTTGTCCCGAAGCCACTCCTGCATTGTCTTCTCTGTGTGTTTAGGGTCGTTGTCCTGTTGGAAGGTGAACCTTTGCCCCAGTCTGAGGTCCTGAGCACTCTGGAGCAGGTTTTCATCAAGGATCTCTCTGTACTTCAAATCAAATCAAATTTGATTAGTCACATACACATATTTAGCAGATGTTATTGCAGGTGTAGCGAAATGCTAGTGTTCCAAGTTACAACAGTGCAGTAGGATCTAACAATTCACAACAATACACACACATTAAAAAGTAAATAATTGAATTAAGAAATATATAAATATTAGGATGAGCAATGTCTGAGTTGCATTGACTAAAATTCAGTAGAATACAGTATATAGATATGAAATTAGTAAAACAGTATGTAAACATTACTAAAGTGACTAGTGTTCTATTTAAAGTGACCAGTGGTTACATGTCTATGTACATAGGGCAGCAGCCTCCAAGGTGCAAGGTTGATTAACTGGGTGGTAGCCAGCTAGTGATGGCAATTTAACAGTCTGATGGCCTTGAGATAGAAGCTGTTTTTCAGTCTCTCGTTCCCAGTTTTGATGCGCCTGTACTGAGCTCGCCTTCTCAATGATAGCGGGGTTAACAGGCCTTGGCTCGGGTGGGTGATGTCCTTGATGATCTTTTTGGCCTTCCTGTGACATCAGGTGCTGTAGGTGTCCTGGAGGGCAGGCAGAGTGCCCCCGGTGATGCGTTAGGCAGACCGCACCACCCTCTAGACAGCCCTGCGGTTGTGGGCGGTGCTGTTGCCATACCAGGCGGTGATACAGCCCGACAGGACGCTCTCAATTGTACATCTGTAAAAGTTTGTGAGGGGGCAAGCCGAATTTCTTCAGCCTCCTGTGGGTGGACCATTTCAGATTGTCAGTGATGTGTACGCCGAGGAATTTGAAGTTTTTCACCTTTTTCACTGTGGTCCCATCTATGTGAATAGGGGTGTGCTCTCTCTGTTGTCTCCTGAAGTCCACGATCAGCTCCTTCGTTTTGTTGACGTTGAGGGAGAGGTTTTTTTCCTGGCAAAACTCCGCCAGGGCCCTCACCTCCTCCCTGTAGGCTGTCTCGACATTGATGGTAATCAAGCCTACTACTGTTGTGTCGTCTGCAAATTTGATGATTGAGTTGGAGGCGTGTTTGGCCACGCAGTCATGGTTGAACAGGGAGTACAGGAGGGGGCTGCGCACGCACCCTTATGGGGCCCCTGTGTTGAGGATCAACTTAGTGGAGGTGTTGTTTCCGACCTTCACCACCTGGGTGTGGTCTGTCAGGAAGTCCAGGACTCAGTTGCACAGGGCAAGGTTTAGACCCAGGGCCCTGAGCTTAATGATGGGCTTGGAGGGTACTATGGTGTTGAAGGCTGAACTATAGTTAATTAACAGCATTCTTACATAGTTATTCCTCTTGTCCAGATGGGATAGGGCAGTGTGCAGTGCAATGGCAATTGCATCATCTGTGGATCTACTGGGGCGGTATGCAAATTGTAGTGGGACTAGGGTGTCAGGTAAGGTGGAGGTGATATGATCCTTAACTAGCCTCTCAAAGCACTTCATGATGACAAAAGTTAGTGCTACGGGGTGATAGTCATTTAGTTCAGTTACCTTTGCTTTCTTGGGTACATGACCAATGGTGGACATCTTGAAGAAAGTGGGGACAGCAGAATGGGACTGGGAGAGATTAAATATGTCTGTACACACTCCAGCTGTCACGGTTAACTAAGCCAGAACCCAGAAGCAGACCAGGACACGGTACGTGAGACCAAGGTGAGTGTTTATTAATAGAGTCCGAGTGAAGCTGAATAATCCAGGGAACAGAGCGGGTGGCGTGGATGGGTTGTTGAGGGTGCAGTGGTTGGTCCGGTACTGGCTCGGCAGCCGCCGACCATCAGGCAGAGGTTGGGTGAAGGTTCCGGGTGAGAGACTGCCGACAGAACAAAACGGAGGTCAGTACACAGCAAGTCAAAAAGGTGCAAAACAACAAAACTAACACTACTGGCTCAGAGACTGATACGCTGACAACATACTGTTCATGGCTAACGATCCGGCAGGAACTGGATGTTGGGCCAGAGCCTAAGAAGGGTGATGATCAGGACCAGGTGTGCAGATTGCTGATGGGATGCAGGTGCGGAAAACCAGAGCGCTCCCGGAGCGCTTTCGAACCCTCGGGAAACTGGAGAATACGAGCAGGAACACTAGTCACCAGACAGGACCCGACTCAGACAGCCGGGATCGTCACAGTACCCCCCTCCGACGAACGCCACCGGGCGGACCCCGGAGCGCCAGGATGGAGGCGGTAGAAGTCACTGATGAGGTCTGCGTCTAGGACCTGTCGCCGCGGAATCCAACTCCTCTCTTCAGGGCCATACCCTCCCAGTCCACGAGATACTGGAAACCCCGGCCCCGCCGTCTGGAATCCATGATGCGACGCACCGTGTAGGCAGGACCACCTCCGATCATCCGAGGAGGAGGAGGAGGAGGCGGAGGAGGCAACAGAGGACTGAGGAAGACAGGCTTGAGGCAGGAGACATGAAAGGTGGGATGGACTCTGAGCGTCCTCGGTAGTTTGAGTCGAACTGCCACTGGATTGATCACCTTCTCCACCACAAACGGACCAATGAACTTCGGTAACAACTTCCTAGACTCAGTCCGTAACGGAAGATCCCGTGTGGCCAACCAAACCCTATCTCCGATGGTATAGGTGGGAGCGGGAATCCGGCGACGATTCGCCTGGAGCTGATACCGGTCCGAAACTCTAAGGAGTGCCTTTCTGGCCCGATGCCAGGTCCGGTGGCAACGCCAATATGGGCCTGAACAGAAGGCACTGAGAGCTCCTTCTCCTGAGAAGGAAACAGGGGAGGTTGGTAGCCATACAGGCACTGGAAGGGAGACATCCCAGTGGCAGATGTAGGAAGAGTATTGTGGGCATACTCAACCCAAGGCAACTGAGAGACCCAGGGAGGTGGGGTTGGAAGAGACCAGACAGCGTAGCGTTGATTCCATCTTCTGGTTGGCTCTCTCCGCCTGACCATTGGATTGGGGTGAAAACCAGATGTGAGACTGACCGTAGCTCCAATGGCCAAACAGAAGGACTTCCAGACAGCAGAGGTAAACTGAGGGCCACGGTCGGAAACGATATCACTGGGCAAACCGTGGACCCTGAAAACCTCCCTAACCAGGATCTCGGACGTCTCCGAGGCAGAGGGAAGCTTGGCAATTGGCACAAAGTGGGCGAACTTGCTGAATCTGTCCACGATAGTCAGAACGACCGTGTTCCCCTCAGAAGCGGGTAACCCCGTGACGAAGTCCAGGGCCAGATGCGACCATGGTGGCGGGGGAATAGGAAGGGGTGAAGTAGTCCAGAGCTGGGCCGATTGGTACTCTTATTCTGCGCACACACTGGACAGGCAGCAACAAAACCCCCGAGTATCCTCGGCCATGGCAGGCCACCAAAAACGTCTGCGAAGAAACGCCATAGTCCGAGCCACGCCAGGGTGACAAGCCATCTTGCTGGCGTGGGACCATTTGAGGACAGCAGGACGAACCGACTCAGGCACAAACAACCGACCGGGTGGACCGTTACCGGGACCGGGCTGAGTCCGAAGGGCCGCCAGCACCTCCTCCTCAATCTTCCACATAACTGCTACCACGACGCAGTTCCGGGGGAGGATTGTCTCGGTCTTGGACCCACTCTCCTCCGTCTTGGAGAACATCCGGGACAAGGCGTCCGCCTTGCCGTTCTTAGATCCAGGTCGGAACGTCAGGGCAAACTTGAATCGTCCGAAAAACAACGCCCACCTGGCCTGACGGGAGTTGAGACGTTTAGCCGATTGCACGTAAGCAAGATTCTTGTGGTCCGTCCAGACAATAAACGGTTGCTCCGCCCCCTCCAACCAGTGGCGCCACTCCTCCAAGGCAAGTTTCACCGCGAGAAGCTCCCCGGTTACCCACATCGTAATTCCTCTCCGCAGGCGAAAGCGACGAGAGTAGTAGGCGCAGGGATGGAGTTTACTGTCCGTGGAGCATCGCTGCGACAGGATGGCGCCAACTCCCACATCAGACGCGTCCACTTCAACGCACGAACTGACGGGCCGTGTCCGGTTGAGAGAGAATCGGTGCGTTGGTGAATCGCCTCTTCAAATCCAGAAACGCTCGATCCGCCTCCGGATTCCACTTGAAGGTCCTGATGCTGGAAGTCAAGGCAGTTAACGGAGCGGCCACACGGCTGTAATCCCGGATGAATCTGCGGTAGAAATTCGCAAACCCCAAAAATCTCTGGAGCTGCAATCTCGTGACCGGGCTGGGCCCATTCCAGAACCGCTCTAACCTTCTCCTGGTCCATCCTAATCTCTCCCCTGGAGATGATGTACCCGAGAAAGGATGTCGTGTGGGCGTGAAACTCGCACTTCTCGGCCTTCACAAACAGGCGATTCTCCAACAATCGCTGCAGAACCTGCCGGACATGCTGGACGTGGTCGGAAGGTTCCTTCGAGAAGATCAGAATGTCATCCAGGTAAACAAACACAAAGAGACCGATCATATCTCTCAGGACGCCGTCACCATACTCTGGAATACCGCTGGAGCATTGGTCAGTCCAAACGGCATCACCTGATACTCGAGTGACCCATCGGTGTATTGAAACCCGTCAACCACTCGTCCCCCTCTCTGATCAGGACCAGGTGATACGCATTGCGTAGGTCTAGCTTGGTGAACACCGTAGCACCCTGTAAGGAGTCGAAGGCAGAACTCATCAAGGGCAGGGATACTTGTTCTTGACCGTGATGTCATTCAACCCCCGATAATCAATACACGGTCGAAGAGAGCCATCCTTCTTACCCACAAAGAAGAATCCTGCCCCAGGGGGTGATGACGAGGGACGAACGAGACCAGCAGCTAGGGACTCCTTGATGTAGGTCTCCAACGCCTCACGTTCAGGTCGGGAGATACTGTATAACCTTCCCTTGGGGTAGACAGCTCCAGGGACCAGGTTGATGGCACAATCATATGGTCGGTGGGGAGGGAGTGACAGAGCCTTCTGCTTACTGAAAACTTCCCCCAATCGTGATATGTCTCGGGAACCAGGGACAAATCTGGGGGTTTAGCCTCAATCACCTGACTGGGAACCGAATGGGGGCAGGCAGTCTTGAGACAGTTAGCATGACAATCAAGGCTCCAACTCGTTACCTTGCCCGTCACCCAATCGAACGTGGGATTGTGTTCCTTCAGCCAGGGGTATCCAAGGACCAGAGGAACATGGGAAGACGGCAGAATGAAGAATGAAATCATCTCAGAATGATTCCCGACAACCGCATCTTAACCGGTTCAGTCCTCATCGTGATACGTGCCAGACTACTGCCGTTCAGAGTGGTAGCTTCAATGGCTTCCGGCAATTGCTCCTTGGAAAGCCCCAGCTGTTCCACCAACTCGGCATCTAGAAAGCTTCCACCGGCACCTGAATCGATAAAAGCGTTAATCGCTAAGCTCTGATTCCTGTTCATAAGGGTAGCCGGGAAACGGGGTCTGACAGAGGTATTGAGAGGTCGAAACTGGCTCGTTAAAAGTCCTCCCAACTTTAGCGAGCCGCGCAGTTTGACGACCCGACTGGATCCTGAGAAGCTGATCGGTTGGACGGAACCCATTGCTTCTCCCTCCTTCGCTCTCGGACTCGATCATCCACCCGAATAGACAAAGCTACCAAGCTGTCCAGGTCACTAGGCTCCGGATAGGAGATCAACTCATCCTTGAGCTGCTCCGACAGACCCTGGTAAAAGGCCGCTTGCAGAGACTCCTCGTTCCACCCACTCTCCACAGCCAACGTCTTGAACTCGATCACGAAGTCGGCCACGCTGCGAGTTCCTTGGCGAAGCGAAAACAGGCGCCTAGCTGCGTCCCTCCTCGGACGGAATGGTCGAAGAGCTTCCTCATCTCGGCCGTGAACCCCCTGGTATGAAGCCATGCAGGGATCCTGTCGTTCCCAAACGGCTGAAGCCCACTCCAGCGCTCGACCACGCAGCAACTCAATCACAAAGGCTATCCTAGCCTTGTCTGTGGCATAAGAGTAGGGCTGTAGATCGAACACTAGTCCACACTGCATAAGGAAGGAACGGCATCTTCCCAGCTCTCCCTCATACTTATCCGGCGTCGGAACCTTGGGCTCACGGATGGACACAGCTTCAGAAGCGGCAGGCGAGATGGGTGAAACCGGTAGTGGATCCTCCACCGGACACTTGCGTTGGTTCTGGACCTCCGTCAGACCGGTAGAAAGGTTCCGAACTGACAACGCGATCTCCTGTAGTACCGTGCTATGATGGCCCAACATCTTCTCCTGCTGGGTAATAGCATGGCGAACAGAGTCCAGGTCCGCTGGGTTCATTACTGGCCGGATCGTTCTGTCACGGTTAACTAAGCCAGAACCCAGAAGCAGACCAGGACACGGTACGTGAGACCAAGGTGAGTGTTTATTAATAGAGTCCGAGTGAAGCTGAATAATCCAGGGAACAGAGCGGGTGGCGTGGATGGGTTGTTGAGGGTGCAGTGGTTGGTCCGTACTGGCTCGGCAGCCGCCGACCATCAGGCAGAGGTTGGGTGAAGGTTCCGGGTGAGAGACTGCCGACAGAACAAAACGGAGGTCAGTACACAGCAAGTCAAAAGGTGCAAAACAACAAAACTAACACTACTGGCTCAGAGACTGATACGCTGACAACATACTGTTCATGGCTAACGATCCGGCAGGAACTGGATGTTGGGCCAGAGCCTAAGAAGGGTGATGATCAGGACCAGGTGTGCAGATTGCTGATGGGATGCAGGTGCGGAAAACCAGAGCGCTCCCCGGAGCGTTCCCGAACCCTCGGGAAACTGGAGAATACGAGCAGGAACACTAGTCACCAGACAGGACCCGACTCAGACAGCCGGGATCGTCACACCAGCCAGCTGGTCTGCGCATGCTCTGAGGACGCAGCTAAGGATACTTTGCTCCATTCATCTTTCCCTCGATCCTGACCAGAGAATCTTGTTTCTCAAGGTCTGAGAGTCCTTTAGGTGCCTTATGGCAAACTCCAAGTGGGCTGTCATGTGCCTTTTAATGAGGAGTGGCTTCCATCTGGCCACTCTACCATAAAGGCCTGATTGGTGTAGTGCTGCAGAGATGGTTGTCCTTCTGGAAGGTTCCACAGAGGAACTCTGGAGCTTTGTCAGAGTGACCATTGGGTTCTTGATCACCTCCCTGACCAAGGTCCTTCTCCCCTGATTGCTCAGTTTGGCTGGGCGGCCAGCTCTAGGAAGAGTCTTGGTGGTTCCAAAGTGTTTCCATTTAAGAATGATGGAGGCCACTGTGTTCTTGAGGACCTTCAATGCTGCAGAAATGTTTTGGTGCCCTTCCCCAGATCTGTGCCTTGACATAATCCTGTCTCGGAGATCTTCTGACAATTCCTTTCGGCCTCATGGCTTGGTTTTTGCTCTGACATGCACTGTCAACTATGGGACCTTGTATAGACAGGTGTGTGCCTTTGCAAATCATGTCCAATCAATTAAATGTACCACAGGTAGACTCCAATCAAGTTCTAGAAACATCTCAAGAATGATCAATGCCAACAGAATGCACCTGAGGTCAATTTCAACTCTCATAGCAAAGGGCCTGAATACTTATGTACATTTTAGAATAAGGCTGTAACGTAACAAAATGTGCAAAAAGTGAAGGGGTCTGAATACTTTCCAAATGCACTGTACATAATAATACAGTCCACACTCAAAGGTGTTTATTAGAATTTGTAACATTTTGGAGTACACATCTTAAATCAGTTTTTCGGTAGGCTATGTACTGTATAAGGGCCCAATCATTATTTTAATTCAGGGATTTTTTCGGGCTTGGGCTCATATATAGGCCTATGCATTTGCACTGTCAGAGTGGTTAGAGGGACAATAGAGCCCTGAGTACCAGGCCATTAGAGACCTGATGGTCGTTAGCTAGTTGGGTACTACCAACGCATAAAAGGAGATTACCGTGACTCAACACGTGAAATTTGACTGCGGTCATGACTCATGACTGCCGGTGTGGCGGAAAAATGGTAACCTAGCCACCACGAGCCAGAATAGTTTTAATGCACCTTGGCATAGATTATACAAGAGTCTGGGGGATGCGACAACATAACTCAATCAATGTCTATATACCAGTCAATTGAACTCAGTCAATTAGTTAAAAATCTGACGGCACCGGCGCCCATATTGCCTTTAACGCCCATATCGGTGGCTATCTTAGGTTGTACCAGTACGTCAGATTAGCTCAATTGCCAATTTCTCAACCTCTGAGTATCACAGCAACACAACACTTTGATTGAATAACATAAACATTTTCATGACAAGTTGCTATGGATGAAATGTATCTAAATAACTGTTAAAAACATAAAAAACAGCCCCAAACTTTTTTTAAACATACAATTTGACTATAAATGTGTGAACATTTTCAAATATACTGTATGTTTATTTTGGGGGAATTCAAACCAATAACGTGTGTTACAAAAATGTAATAAAATAAAAAGTATTACTGCTTGACAGCCTCTCTGCAATCATTACCAATTTGGGGTAAAAAATAACCCCCTATTGTGCTTTTAAGATAAAAGTACACTATATTGGCACTTTTAGGGTTAAGATACAGGCTCCCAGTCCTACACACACACACACACACACACAAACACACTCGCACACAAACACACACACACGAGCACAGTCGTTTTGGTCTGATAGCCTACAGCCAGCTCTTTGCCCAGCATTTGCGAGGGGATAGAGGTACGTAGCTTGGCTCTGTCCTTGGATAAAAAGAGACATTGCTTAGGTGTTTCAGTACAATGGGGAGCTGTATAATGCAGTATGGAATATGGGTGAGACGATGGCTGTGTTTGTGTGTGTGTGTTTTGCGGTATTTTTGGGAGGGTGGTGGTGGTCTGGTAATCAAAGCCAGATGCTGAGTAGACTATCGTCCCCCCGGAGAGAGAAGGGCTCTACGTGTCTCTGTGTCTCTGTGTGAGTGTGTGTGAGTGTGTGTGTGTGAGTGTCTGCGTATGAATGTGGAAATGTGTGTGTATGTGTGTGTGTATGTGTCTAAAATGTGACAGAGACAGCATTGATTACAAATCTAATGTAATCTCATATTTTGACAAACCACAATGGCAGACCAGGGATGTCATGCAAGCTGGAATGAGCTCATGCCTCGTATGGTTTGATCCATAAATCATATGGATTGCATTGAATAACTCTACCGACACGTACAGTTTGGCAAAAAACATACATTATTTGTTATTTGTTATTCAGACCTCATAGATGCATTTATATCTATTTATACATGTTAACTTAACAAGTAACCTGGACTTATTTAATCTATTTAATCTATTGGCCCATTTAGACGTGATTTAATTTAGATCCATCCATGCAGATTTTTGGTAAGGGCTTTTATTTTTGTGCAAATGGTTTTGTGTACCTTTTTTTGTTAACAATGCCATCAGTGTTGCATAGATTGACCTGGAAAGTCCCATATCATTTTGTTTGGTATTTAAACTACACTGTAAACCCCAAGGCATTTTTAACTCAAATACTTCTAGTAAGTTGAACTCAAAGTCAATGAAAATCATTATAACTTAAAATGTTTGTGGTACTGACTCAAAACTACATGAGAAGTCACATCAACATAAAAAAAAGTTATGATAATAAATTAAAAATGTTCCCAGCATGCTGTACTGCAGGTAGATTTTTGGTATTGTTTTTAATATCTGTGTTTTTGCATGTACATTGAGTGATTGATTGATCAGCTTGTGCCACACAATGACAATTAACATACATTTATCATATACATATAATAATCCAATCATGATTGTTTTGCACACATTACTGAAACTGACTTCTCATTTATTTTTGAGTCAGTACTACAAACTTTTAAAGAAATAATGACTTTTCATTGACTTCGAGTTCAACTTACTAGAAGTATTTGAGTAAAAAATGCCTCAGGGTTTACACACTGGGGTTTACCGTGTATGATGAATCTGAAAGTTCTGACAAAAAAAGTGAATAAATGACTAGATTTAATCAACCTATAAGTTCTCTCAGAAGAGGACATTGTGTTGATCTACAAAATGTAACAAAGTCCCTCCTGTGTGTGAGTGCCTGCCATGACGCCATCTGACATGGATAAACTCGGACAGTATTCCAAATCCAAGCAAAGTGATGTCAGTTCTACTAACACAATCACATTCACAGGTGGGAAAGATTAAATATGAAGTAATCTAAGGACGGAAAGCATTCCTCTGCATGGTGCTACTAAGATCTCTTCAATTATCAAACAACTGAGACTCTTCACAACAGTTCTTTAAAACCAGATACCTCTGAGTCACAGGGAGAGGTAACTCACTAATTTATTCACTTCAGAGAGAGATAGTGACAGAAAGGGAGGAAGGAAGTGACAGACTGGAATCTGGGAATATATCTGACATTCTAGAGCTCACACTAGAACTCTTTTTCATTTGGGACTTTTGTCATTCTTTTAACAATGGTCATGTTGCTTCTTCCCCCTTGGTTACAACTGGGTGCCTCTCTGTCTCACCTCACCCCTCTGTGACAATGTCCTCACCCTCCTCCTGTGCCCCCTCACCACTATTCCCTCCTCACGTCCTACCCCAAAACTGAGAGGGTGAGTACTCATACATACCTGCCAGAGGGACTCTAGAACCACACGAGGGAATGTGTGGGTTGAATAAAGAAAAGATGAGAGGAAAAAGTGAGTATTGGGACTATATACTGAAATGTTCTTCCATTCCCACACCTATGTCTTTTTGAGTTCATACTCCTCCTGGTCTTATTGTGGGACAAGATAGCTGATTTATACACAGGAAGCATATTTATCCCTATATCTGAGGGTGGCTATAGGGGTGGTCTATAGGGATGACAATAGGTCCTCTGTGTGTTCGCATGCACACGTATATGGGGGAAAATACTTTAAATGGATCAGTAACAATGTGCTCTACTCATGGGGGACAATGGAAGTTTAGACTTCATCAAGGTACTTCTTCTCCACTCCATGTGAAAGCCCACTAACCCACTGCTCACCAACAATCTATTACCCTGTATTCCCCCTCTCTCTGTGGAGATCACCAGTGGGCCTCTACTACCAGTCGTGTGTAAATCGGGGGTTAAATTATCGCGGTCCATGGTCAGGGGTTAAAGGTGGGGGTCTGATTTTGTGTGTGTGTGAGTGTGTGTTTGTCAGATGTTAACGGCCAGGGTTTATAGTATAAGTGAGCGAGGACAAATCAACTATAGGTTTTGCCACAGGAAGTAGCTTAATGCATTTATTGTGGTCGTTGATACAAGATGAATGAAAACTAACTTTAGGCTACCTGAAAACTAACAATCACATGTGCACACACACACATACAGTATGAACTCAAGAACAAACACCCTCCCTCACACACCATGAGGCTTCAATGGCCCATGTCCATTGGCAAAAGCATGGCGAAGGGAACTCAACATATCTCCATCTAGTAGAGCTGATTGTGTACACACGTGACCCAGGCCAATTGCTTTCCTCTTGCAGCAGCTGCTAAGCTGGAGAGAAATCCACATGCATATGAAATCCATAATAACTGAAATAAATACTTCCTTTTTCATCATCCCTCTCTTTATGGAGAGCGGGTAGTTTCCCAGGTCACTACTGTGAGAATGGATCAAGTGTTCTAACTCTGGGATAAGTGGATGATGTCACAACCCAGAATTCTATACTCTCTCTCTCTCCCTCTCTCTCTCTCTTGCTCTCTCTAGATGTGGCTTAATGGCTGAATATAATAAGAGAATGTCCAGTACAAGTGCCCTAGAAAGAGCCATTGATGGGTCACAGCAGGGTTAAAGTAATGAAACTAACTGAGTGGTGTGCTGTTTCAGTAAAGTGCTTTCATTAAGTCAGTCTCTGGTGGCTCTATCAGTAAAGGACTGCAGTGTGGGTCACATAGCTGACAGTTGGGCTCAGGGAGTTCTCTAGGCTGAGAAGTCTTAAGTCTGGAAAGCATTTGACATCTTCACATGAACAAAACAGTAGGAGGCAATACATGGATACAATCAAAAAAATGTTTTATATCCTCAGTTGTCTTGGATGTACAGTATGGAAACTATTTGGCCAGATAGATAAGGGTGCTTATCAGGAACTGGTCACAGATGTTTTAATGAACTATGAAGCTAAATGGAACCATATTTAACAAAGAGAAGACACATGAAAACAGATGCCATGTGTATTCCTATGGATTCCCAGGTGATTCATGTTTTTTTAATAACAATTTACCGATTAAATGACTAAACATAGCTGAAGAAAATGTTATAAACGTTTGCTTCAAATACCAGAGAGTCCAAATCAACCCATATGCACACGTGCAATGATTAAAGAATAAAGAGAGATCCCAGAAAGTAGAAAGCTCTGCTACAGAACACATTCACAAATGTACTCCTCTATTCTTTAATCTACAGTGCATTCGTAAGGTATTCAGACCCCTTTACTTTTTCCACAGTTTGTTACGTTACAGCCTTATTCTAAAAATGATTTTAAAAAAAATTCCTCATCACTACCCCATAATGACAAAGCAAAAACTGGTTAGCAAAAGTTTTGCAAGTAAAAAAAGCAAAAACGGAACTATCAGATTTACAGTGCGTTGCAAAAGTATTCATCCCCCTTGGCGTTTTTCCTATTTTGTTGCACTACAACCTGTAATTTAAATGTAATGGACATACACAAAATAGTCCAAATTGGTGAAGTGAAATGAAAAAAATAACTTGTTTAAAAAAATAAATACAAATAAAGAACGGGAAAGTGGTGCGTGCATATGTATTCACCCTCTTTGCTATGAAGCCCCTAAATAAGATCTGATGCAACACCGCTAAGCAAGGGGCACCACCAAGCAAGTGGCACCATGAAGACCAAGGAGCTCTCCAAACAGGTCAGGGACAAAGTTGTGGAGAAGTACAGATCAGGGTTGGGTTATAAAACAATATCCGAAACTTTGAACATCCCACGGAGCACCATTAAATCCATTGTTAAAAATTGAAAGAATATGGCACCACAACAAACCTGCCAAGAGAGGGCTGCCAACCAAAACTCACGGACCAGGCAAGTAGGGCATTAATCAGAGAGACAACAAAGAGACCAAACATAACCCTGAAGAGCTGCAAAGCTCCACAGCGGAGATTTAAGTATCTGTCCATAGGAGCACTTTAAGCTGTACACGCCACAGAGATGGGCTTTATGGAAGAGTGGCCAGAAAAAAGCCATTGCTTAAAGAAAAAAATAAGCAAACACATTCGGTGTTCGCCAAAAGGCGTGTGGGAGACTCCCCAAACATATGGAAAAAGGTACTCTGGTCAGATGAGACTAAAATTTAGCTTTTTGGCCATCAAGGAAAACGCTATGTCTGGCGCAAACCCAACACTTCTCATCACCCCGAGAACACCATCCCCACAGTGAAGCATGGTGGTGGCAGCATCATGCTGTGGGGATGTTTTTCATCGGCAGGGACTGGAAAACTGGTCAGAATTGAAGGAATGATGGATGGCGCTGAATAAAGGGCAATTCTTGAGGGAAACCTGTTTCAGTCTTACAGAGATTTGAGACTGGGACAGAGGTTCACCTTCCTGCAGGACAATGCATACTGCTAAATCAACACTTGAGTGGTTTAAGGGGAAACATTTAAATGTCTTGGAATGGTCTAGTCAAAGCCCAGACCTCAATCCAATTGAGAATCTGTGGTATGACTTAAAGAATTAATGTACACCAGTGGAACCCATCCAACTTGAAGGAGCTGGAGCAGTTTTGCCTTGAATAATGGGCAAAAATACCAGTGGCGAGATGTGAACACTTTTTACTCAGTTGAACACTTTTGGCAGCGATTACAGCCTAGAGTCTTCTTGGGTATGACGCTACAAGCTTGGCACTCCTGTATTTGGGGAGTTTCTCCCATTCTTCTCTGCAAATCCTCTCAAGCTCTGTCAGGTTGGATGGGGAGCGTTGCTGCACAGCTATTTTCTATCGGGTTCAAGTCCGGACTGTGGCTGGGCCACTCAAGGACATTCAGACACTTGTCCTGAAGCCACTACTGTGTTGTCTTGTCTGTGTGCTTAGGGACGTTGTCCTGTTGGAAGGTGAACCTTCGCCCCAGTCTGAGGTCCTGAGCGCTCTGGAGCAGGTTTTCATCTAGGATCTCTCTGTATTTATTGAGTTAAGGATAGCTCCTTTCCCCGCATAGCTCCCAACTGGGGAGGCTACACACTGGGCACACCATGTCATTTAAAATAAAATAAAATACAATTTTAAATCAAATAAAAAAACATCTTGTCACATGCTTCATAAACAACAGGTGTAAATCAACAGCACCGAGTTGATTTGCAGGGGTTTGAAGAAATTGAGGTAGATATATACATATAAGTAGGGGTAAGGTGACTAGGCAACAGGAAAGATAATAAACAGCAGCAGCGTATGTGATGAGTCAAAAGAGTTAGTGCAAAAAGGGTCAATGCAGATAGTCTGGGTAACTATTTGGTTAACTATTTAGCAGTCTAATGGCATGGGGGTAGAAGCTGTTCAGGGTCTTGTTGGTTCCAGACTTGGTACATCAGTACTGCTTGCCGTGCGGTAGCAGAGAGAACAGTCTATGACTTGGGTGGCTGGAATATTGTAACATTTTTAGGGCCTTCTTCTGACACTGCCTGGTATAGAGATCCTGGATGGCAAGGAGTTCGACCCCAGTGATGTACTCGGCCGTACGGACTACCCTCTGTAGCGCCTTGCGGTCGGATGCCGAGCAGTTGCCATACCAGGCGGTGATGCAACCAGTCAGGATGCTCTCGATGGTGCAGCTGTATAATTTTTTGAGGACCCATGCGGGAGGAACAGGCATTATTGTGCCCTCTTCACGACTGTGTTGGTGTGTTTGGACCATGATAGTTCCTTAACGATGTGGATACCGAGGAACTTGAAGCTCTCTAAACGTCGATGTGAATGGGGGCGTTTCCTTTAGTCCACGATAAGCTCCTTTGTCTTGCCCACGTTAGGGAGAGGTTGTTGTCCTGCACCACACTGCCAGGTCTCTGACCTCCTCCCTATAAGCTGTCTCATCGTCGTTGGTGATCAGGCCCACCACCGTTGTGTCATCGGAAAACTTGATGATGGTGTTGGAGTCGTGCGCGGCCACGCAGCCATGGGTGACCAGGGAGTACAGGAGGGGACTAAGCACGCACCCCTCAGGAAGTCCAGGATCCAGTTGCAGAGGGAGGTGGTCAGTCCCAGGGACCTTAGCTCAGTGATGAGCTTGAAGGGCACTATGGTGTTGAACACTGGGCTGTAGTCTATGAATTCCATTCTCAAGTAGGTGTTCCTTTTGTCCAAGTGGAAAAGGGCAGTGTGGAGTGCAGTAGAGATTGAGTCATCTGTGGATCTGTTTGGGCGGTATGTGAATTGGAGTGGGTCCAGAGTTTCTGGGATGATGGTGTTGATGTGAGCCATGTCCAGCCTTTAAAGCATTTAATTGCTACAAATGTGAGTGCTACCGGGCGGTAGTCATTTAGACAGGTTATCTTGGTGTTCTTGTGCACAGGGACTATGGTGGTCTGCTTGAAATATGTAGGTATTGCAGTCTGGGTCAGGGAGAGGTTGAAAATGTCAGTGAAGACACTGGGCAGATCTCGGATGGGTTTCCCTTTTAATCCGTGATAGTTATTGATGAAGCCGGTGACTGATGTGATGAACTCACAAAATGCCATTGGATGTATCCCGGAACATATTCCAGTCTGTGCTAGCTTCTGCTTAATGGACAACTTCTGTATGGGGCGGCAGGTAGCTTAGTGGTTAAGAGCGTTGTGCCAGTAACTGAAAGGTCGCTGGTTCTAATTCCCGAGCTGACTAGGTGAAAAATCTGTTGATGTGCCCTTGAGCAAGGGACTTAACCTTAATTTCTCTGTTAAGTTGCTCTGGATAAGAGTGTCTGCTAAATGACAAAAAAAATTAAATAATGTATTGAGTGCGACAGTGATACTTTCTGTCTGAGTTTTTGCTTGTAAGCAGGATTCAGGACGATAGAGTTATGGTCAGATTTGTCAAATGGAGAGCGAGGGACAGCTTTGTATGTGTCTCTGTGTGTGGAATAAATGTGATGTAGAGTTTTTTTTCACTTTAGTTGCACAGGTGACATACTGGTAGAAATTAGGTAAATCGGATTTCAGTTCTCCTGCATTAAAATCACTGGCCTCTAGGAGCGCCGCCTCTGGATGAACATTAATGTTTTGCGTATGGCTATATAGCTTGTTGAGTGCGGTTTTAGTGCCAGCATAAGTTTGTGGTGGTAAATAGACAGCTACGAAAAATATAGATGAAAACTGGTAAAATAGTATGGTCTACAGCTTATCATGAGGTATTCTAACTCAGACGAGGAGAACCTTGAGACTTCCCTAATATTAGAGATTGCGCACCAGTCTTTGTTGACAAAGAGACACACCCCACCCCCACAGATCTTACCGAACGATGCTGTTCTGTCCTGCTGATGCATGGAAAACCCAGCTAACTGTATATAATCCATGTCCTTGTTCAACCTTGACTCCATAGTATATTACAGTTATTTATGTAATGATAGGATAATCTTGAACAGAGCTCATCCAGTTTGTTCTCCAGTGATTTCACATTCGCTAATAGAACAGAGATTAGGGGTGGTTTATTCACAAATTCGCTGTAGTCTGATCAATGTGCCCGCACAGCGACCTTTATAGCAAAAATTTTCCGCTTCCGAGTGTCGGGGATTAGGGCCTGGTCCGAGGTGAGCAGTATGCCCTGTGCCAAAGATTCATTGAAGTAGAAGTCTTCATCCAGATCGAGGTGAGTCATTGCTGTTCTGATGTCCAGAAGCTTTTTTCAGTCATAGGATACAATGGCGGAAACATTATGCACAAAAAAGTTATGATCAGCGCAAAAAAACACACAAAATAGGAGAATTGGTCAGGAGCCCGTACGATGGCAGCTATGCATTCCAGCGCCATCCTATATTCAACGTTAATAATTGGGTAATATTTGATTGAGATGTCGATCAATGAGATTACAACCTATATTCCCCCACTCAAAAAGAGTTATCACTATGCTT
Organism: Coregonus clupeaformis; assembly: GCF_020615455.1. NCBI lineage: Eukaryota > Metazoa > Chordata > Actinopteri > Salmoniformes > Salmonidae > Coregonus > Coregonus clupeaformis. The sequence continues at coordinate 57,027,269 of NC_059215.1, forward strand.
TCAACCGTCTAAAAACACAACCAAATTCAAATGGAAAAACAATGTCAGATTTTTTATTTAGTTGTCACCCAAATGTCTAGCACTGCGCTTTCAACCATTTAAAAGCACAGCAAAGTTCAAATGGGAATACGTCAGATATTTTGTTTATTTTACAACATATTAATGTGGTATAACCATAGCCACAAAAATCTGGGGGAAAAAATACATACATTTATTTATTTTTAATTTATTTTGTACATGTTTTTTTCTTCTTCACAAAGTAGTGCACTGGGCCTTTACCAGTCCTGTATTAGCGGACCAACCTAGTTGTCTGTAGTTGTCTGTAGCGCGGGCAATTCTTTCTTTGTTGTTGTAGTGCACTGGGCCTTTACCAGTAGTGCACTGGGCCTTTACCAGTCTTGAATTAGCAGACAGATATAGTTGTCTGTAGTGCGATGGGGGATCCTGATTTAGTCCTAATCTTTAACATAGAATTTTGTTGAGATGGAGACGTGAATCCAACATATCAATTTTTTATTTGTAGACAAGTTAGAATTAGATTGCGTTGACAACCAAACACAATTTAATATAAATAAATATCATTACATTTTAAATCAACCAGAGCTTGAAACCCTAGGCCTATTGTATTGTCTGGGTTTTATTGAATTCTGGGTTGAATTAAAACAATAGCTGTTGATGACTTTGCAAATGCTATATAGGCCTAAATAGCATCATTGATGATATATGAGTGATAAAGTACGTTCACATTGTATTTGCTCTGTTAAACCTACCTTTTGGAATGACTTCAATAGCAACAGTGAATCTATTTTGTTTTTAAGTGGAGATCGCTCAACAATAATTCTCACGATAGCACATTGGTAATAGTCAGTCACAAATATCATAGCTAAGCAGGACTGGCCTTAGGTTAAAAAACTGTATGGGAGACGAAAGGGTAGCTGTAGAGAGATACATTCTCCAATAGGAGGTGCTGCCCAGCCTATAACGTTAAAGATCTGAAATTGTTTTCAGGGTACAAATTTAACATATTTTATATAAGGTTTGTCTGTGTTGAAACAACGTTGATTCAACCAGTTTGTGCCCAGTGGGTAGGGTCTAGTTAGCATCTGGTTTTGGAGTGGCTGGGTTGGAGAAAAACATCTACAGTGAGGGAAAAAAGTATCTGATCCCCTGCTGATTTTGTACGTTTGCCCACTGACAAAGAAATGATCAGTCTATAATTTTAATGGTAGGTTTATTTGAACAGTGAGAGACAGAATAACAACAAACAAATCCAGAAAAACGCATGGCAAAAATGTTATAAATTGATTTGCATTTTAATGAGGGAAATAAGTATTTGACCCCCTCTCAATCAGAAAGATTTCTGGCTCCCAGGTGTCTTTTATACAGGTAACGAGCTGAGATTAGGAGCACACTCTTAAAGAGAGGGCTCCTAACCTCAGCTTTTTACCTGTATAAAAGACACCTGTCCACAGAAGCAATCAATCAATCAGATTCCAAACTCTCCACCATGGCCAAGACCAAAGAGCTCTCCAAGGGTGTCAGGGTGTCAACTCGTGGAGTTGCAATGATCATGAGAATGGTGAGGAATCAGCCCAGAACTACACGGGAGGATCTTGTAAATGATCTCAAGGCAGCTGGGACCATATTCACCAAGAAAACAATTGGTAACACACTACGCCATGAAGGACTGAAATCCTGCAGCGCCCGCAAGGTCACCCTGCTCAAGAAAGCACATATAGAGGCCCGTCTGAAGTTTGCCAATGAACATCTGAATGATTCAGAGGAGAACTGGGTGAAAGTGGTGTGGTCAGATGAGACCAAAATGGAGCTCTTTGGCATCAACTCAACTCGCCGTGTTTGGAGGAGAAGGAATGCTGCCTATGACCCCAAGAACACCATCCCCACCGTCAAACATGGAGGTGGAAACATTATGCTTTGGGGGTGTTTTTCTGCTAAGGGGACAGGACAACTTCACCGCATCAAAGGGACGATGGACAGGGCCATGTACCGTCAAATCTTGGGGTGAGAACCTCCTTCCCTCAGCCAGGGCATTGAAAATGGGTCGTGGATGGGTATTCCAGCATGACAATGACCCAAAACACACGGCCAAGGCAAGAAAGGAGTGGCTCAAGAAGAAGCACATTAAGGTCCTGGAGTGGCCTAGCCAGTCTCCAGACCTTAATCCCATAGAAAATCTGTGGAGGGAGCTGAAGGTTCGAGTTGCCAAACGTCAGCCTCGAAACCTTAATGACTTGGAGAAGATCTGCAAAGAGGAGTGGGACAAAATCCCTCCTGAGATGTGTGAAAACCTGGTGGCCAACTACAAGAAACGTCTGACCTCTGTGATTGCCAACAAGGGTTTTGCCACCAAGTACAAAGTCATGTTTTGCAGAGGGGTCAAATACTTATTTCCCTCATTAAAATGCCAATCAATTTATAACATTTTTTACATGCTTTTTTCTGGATTTTGTTGTTGTTATTCTGTCTCTCACTGTTGAAATAAACCTACCATTAAAATTATAGACTGATCATGTCTTTATCAGTGGGCAAACGTACAAAATCAGCAGGGGATCAAATACTTTTTTCCCTCACTGTAAGCCTCCTGTCAGTGATCCACCAAATAGATGGCTTCAAAACACACCTCTCAATGGATCGCTCCTTGCCAGAGAAGACACAGTTCATTTTTCACATCTGTCTTGGAGGTGACAGTTATGATGGGGACAAAGGGTGAATCTTAAGCAGCTGCCTCCATAGACAGAGCCTGTGTGTGTGTGTTTGTGTGTGTGTGTGCTTTCGTGTGTGTGCTTGCATGTGAGTGTGTCTCTTAAGGGGGTGACAGAGAGGAAATCTTCAGCAACTTCCAGAATCGTACATTTACATTGTAGTCATTGAGCAGACGCTCGCATCCAGAGTGACTTACAGTTAGGGTATTTATCTCAAGGTGAGACAACCATATTCTGTATCAGTCATAGTAAGTAAGCACAACTATTCTGCAAATATCAACACTTTGGGCTTTTTGGACATGTGTATGTGTGACTGTGCACGTACGTGTGCACGTGTACATTTGTGTGTGAGTGTATGTGCGTGTGTGTGTCCTTTAGGGCCTGTTTTCCTTTCACTATGACTTGCAAATGAAGAGCAAACAAGGCAGTGTAATTGGTGGTCAGTGCACACAGTGGTGAGCAGGATCTCAAACACTGAAACAAAGGGTCCGTTTCAGACACCTGTCTCTCCCTCCACTGTTCTCAGGATGGTTCCTCTCTTCTCACAGTCAACAATCGACACTCAGTCAGAGATGAGGGAAGTGAAGCTTAGTGCCCTAAACCAGGAACAGATGACCATCTACTTACTGTTTATTTATCCAGGTGAGTCCCAATGACATTGTTATCCCTTTTGCTATCTGTTTCCCTTAACTGATAATCGACATACAGAAAGCAAGGTGATAGTTGAATGATAAGAAGCAGTATGTGAGTCTGTGAGGTCTCTGACACATGAGTTTTGAGTGCATTTGAGTTTACCAGGACCTAGAAAGATAGGGTTGCCTGGGAACTGGGCCTGTCTACGAGATCACCGGTGTTGCTTTGGCTGACGCTATTCATCACCTTAATTGTATCTGTTTAAAAAAGTATGTTGCATTGGATAAAATATCCTTAGGGTTTCAGCACTCCATTGGGGTTCTGTAGACATGTTTTCTAGTGAGAGCTACTCTGGAAGATGGATGAGGTGGCTATATGAATGTATCCAGTTGGGGGTGAGAGATGTAGGGTAGGCGGTAAGGGGTAAGTGGTTGGGGAACAACAGGGAGGCTGGTAGGGATTCCATTGTCTCCTGGTCTGTATTAATACTTATTTTCCACCATAATTTGCAAATAAATTCATTAAAAATCCTACAATGTGATTTTCTGGATTTTTCTTTCTCATTTTGTCTGTCATAGTTGACATGTACCTATGATGAAAATTACAGGCCTCTCTCATATTTTTAAGTGGGAGAACTTGCACAATTGGTGGCTGACTAAATACTTTTTCCCCCCACTGTATATATAAAAAAAACAATACACACAAAATCCTGAAAAATAAACATTTACATTTACATCTACGTCATTTAGCAGACGCTCTTATCCAGAGCGACTTACAAATAGGTGCATTCACCCTATAGTCAGTGGGATAACCACTTTACAATATTTATTTTTTAGGAGCAGGGGGTAGAAGGATTACTTTATCCTATCCCAGGTATTCCTTAAAGAGGTGGGGTTTCAAATGTCTCCGGAAGGTGGTGAGTGACTCCGCTGTCCTGGCGTCGTGAGGGAGCTTGTTCCACCATTGGGGTGCCAGAGCAGCGAACAGTTTTGACTGGGCTGAGCGGAAACTATGCTTCCGCAGAGGAAGGGGAGCCAGCAGGCCAGAGGTGGATGAACGCAATGCCCTCGTTTGGATGTAGGGACTGATCAGAGCCTGAAGGTACAGAGGTGCCGATCCCCTCACAGCTCCATAGGCAAGCACCATGGTCTTGTAACAGATGCGAGCTTCAACTGGAAGCCAGTGGAGTGTGCGGAGGAGCGGGGTGACGTGAGAGAACTTGGGAAGGTTGAACACCAGACGGGCTGCGGCATTCTGGATGAGTTGTAGGGGTTTAATGGCACAGGCAGGGAGCCCAGCCAACAGCGAGTTGCAGTAATCCAGACGAGAGATGACAAGTGCCTGGATTAGGACCTGTGCCGCTTCCTGTGTAAGGCAGGGTCGTACTCTCCGAATGTTGTAGAGCATGAACCTGCAGGATCGGGTCACCGCCTTGATGTTAGCGGAGAACGACAGGGTGTTGTCCAGGGTCACGCCAAGGCTCTTCGCACTCTGGGAGGAGGACACAATGGAGTTGTCAACCATGATGGCGAGATCATGGAACGGGCAGTCCTTCCCCGGGAGGAAGAGCAGCTCCGTCTTGCCAAGGTTCAGCTTGAGGTGGTGATCCGTCATCCATACTGATATGTCTGCCAGACATGCAGAGATGCGATTCGCCACCTGGTTATCAGAAGGGGGAAAGGAGAAGATTAGTTGTGTATCGTCAGCGTAGCAATGATAGGAGAGGCCATGTGAGGATATGACAGAGCCAAGTGACTTGGTGTATAGGGAGAATAGGAGAGGGCCTAGAACTGAGCCCTGGGGGACACCAGTGGTGAGAGCACGTGGTGCGGAGACAGCTTCTCGCCACGCCACTTGTTAGGAGCGACCGGTCAGGTAGGACGCGATCCAGGAGTGAGCCGCGCCGGAGATGCCCAGCTCGGAGAGGGTGGAGAGGAGGATCTGATGGTTCACAGTATCAAAGGCAGCAGACAGGTCTAGAAGGACAAGAGCAGAGGAGAGAGAGTTAGCTTTAGCAGTGCGGAGAGCCTCCGTGACACAGAGAAGAGCAGTCTCAGTTGAATGACCAGTCCTGAAACCTGACTGGTTTGGATCAAGAAGGTCATTCTGAGAGAGATAGCAAGAGAGTTGGCTAAAGATGGCACGCTCAATAGTTTTGGAAAGAAAAGAAAGAAGGGATACTGGTCTGTAGTTGTTGACATCAGTGGGATCGAGTGTTGGTTTTTTGAGAAGGGGTGCAACTCTCGCTCTCTTGAAGATGGAAGGGACATAGCCAGCGGTCAAGGATGAGTTGATCAGCGAGGTGAGGTAGGGGAGAAGGTCACCGGAGATGGTCTGGAGAAGAGAGGAGGGGATGGGGTCAAGTGGGCAGGTTGTTGGGCGGCCTGCAGTCACAAGTCGCAAGATTTTATCTGGAGAGAGAGGGGAGAAAGAAGTCAAAGCATAGGGTAGGGCAGTGTGAGCAGGACCAGCAGTGTCATTAGACTTAACAAACGAGGATCGGATGTCGTCAACCTTCTTTTCAAAGTGGTTGACGAAGTCATCCACAGAGAGAGAGGGGGGGGAGGATTCAGCAGGGAGGAGAATGTGGCAAAGAGCTTCCCTAGGGTTAGAGGCAGATGCTTGGAATTTAGAGTGGTAGAAAGTGGCCTTAGCAGCAGAAACAGATGAAGAAAATGTAGAGAGGAGGGAGTGAAAAGATGCCAGGTCGGCAGGGAGTTTAGTTTTCTTCCATTTCCGCTCCGCTGCCCGGAGCTCTGTTCTGTGAGCTCGCAATGAGTCATCAAGCCACGGAGCTGGAGGGGAGGACCGAGCCGGCCGGGAGGATAGGGGACACAGAGAGTCAAAGGATGCAGAAAGGGGAGGAGAGGAGGGTTGAGGAGGCAGAATCAGGAGATTGGAGGGAGAAGGATTGAGCAGAGGGAAGAGATGATAGGATGGAAGAGGAGAGAGTAGTGGGAGAGAGAGAGCGAAGGTTGCGGCGGCACATTATCATCTGTGTAGGGGCAGAGTGAGTAGTGTTGGAGGAGAGCGAGAGAGAAAAGGATACAAAGTAGTGGTCGGAGACATGGAGGGGAGTTGCAGTGAGATTAGTAGAAGAGCAGCATCTAGTAAAGATGAGGTCAAGCGTATTGCCTGCCTTGTGAGTAGGGGGGGACGGTGAGAGGGTGAGGTCAAAAGAGGAGAGGAGTGGAAAGAAGGAGGCAGAGAGAAATGAGTCAAATGTAGACGTAGGGAGGTTGAAATCCCCCAAAACTGTGAGGGGTGAGCCATCCTCAGGAAAGGAACTTATCAAGGCGTCAAGCTCATTGATGAACTCTCCAAGGGAACCTGGAGGGCGATAGATGACAAGGATATTAAGCTTAAATGGTCTAGTGACTGTGACAGCATGGAATTCAAATGAGGAGATAGACAGATGGGTTAGGGGAAAAAATTGAGAATGTCCACTTGGGAGAGATGAGGATTCCTGTGCCACCACCCCTCTGACCAGATGCTCTCGGGGTATGCGAGAACACATGGTCAGACGAGGAGAGAGCAGTAGGAGTAGCAGTGTTTTCAGTGGTAATCCATGTTTCCGTCAGCGCCAGGAAGTCGAGGGACTGGATGGTAGCATAGGCTGGGATGAAGTCAGCCTTGTTGGCAGCAGAACGGCAGTTCCAGAGGCTGCCTGAGACCTGGAACTCCAGGTGTGGGGTGCGTGCAGGGACCACCAGGTTAGAGAGGCAGCAGCCACGCGGTGTGAGGCGTTTGTGTAGCCTGTGCGGAGAGGAGAGAACAGGGATAGGCAGAGGCATAGTTGACAGGCTGTAGCAAATGGCTACAATAATGCAGAGGAGATCGGAAAGAAATGGGAAAGGAGAGAGTAAAATCCCAAACTCCCATATATAACTCTCCCAACTTCACCTCAGAAACTATAATTGTTTCACTGAACCACCCGAATAAAACTCTCCCAACTTCCACTTTAGAAATTAGAATTGTTGAGAACTACAGCGGTTCAATGTTTCAAGGAATAGACTCAACTTACTTTATTCAGCTAGCTAACTATGACGCTATAGCTAACTAGCATGCTAGCATCCAATAACACACAGTTTAGCACCAATACTTGGTTACAACAAACTACCAATAGTGTGTTAACACACTAAACAGATAATTCGTGTCCGTGTCTAGTTCCTTTCATAACGCAGCAATAATTAAACGTTGGCTAGCTAGCACAAATATATTGTATTTAGCTGCTACAGTACAGCTAGCTGATCGTGTTGGCTAGCTAGCAATGGCTGCTGTGTTGACTTTGTTTGAAAAACGGTGGCGCTGCGAACAAATGTAGCTGGCTAAAAGGATATTGTATTTAGTTGCTACCGTTGCTAATAGCTACTCGCCAGCTAGTCCAGGAGGTGAGTTAGCTAGCTAGCTAGCTTCGTGCTACACCCGGCACCGCCGAATACAATGCTAACCTACAATAACTACCCACAACAGCCCACGATGCCTACCTATAATACCTAATAATATACAGCCCACGATGCCTACCTATAATACCTAACTACAATCTAAATACATAGTTTAAGCCTTACTCGACAAAGCCCAAGCTATGTATAAAGCCAAACTTACACGACGCCAGCTGTCTGGGTGGCAGACTGCAATCAGTAGCTGTAATTAAGTGTTAAATAGTGTTAAATAGTTAAATAGGATGAGCCATGACTACAATACAGTACATACATATAAAGTGGGTGAAACAGGTTGCCTGGAGATTCAAGCTGTTTCTAAATCTCTCGGTCCCAGCTTTGATGCACCTGTACTGTCTCTGCCTTCCAGATGGTAGTGGGGTGAACAGACCGTGGCTTGGGTGGATGAGGTAATTGATGATCTTCGTGGCCTTCCTGTGCCATCGGGTGCTGTAGATGTCCTGGATGGCATACAGTGTGCCCCCGGAAGATCATCACCCTCTGGAGAGCCCTGCGGTTGCGGACTGTGCAATTGCCATAACAGGTGGTGATACAGCCCAACAGGATGCTCTCAATGGTGCATCTGTAGAAGTTCACGAGGGTCTTAGGGGTCAAGCCAAATTTCTTCAGCCTCCTGAGGTTGAAGAGGCGCTGTTGCGCCTTCTTCACCATTCTGTCTGTGTGAAGCGACCGTTTCAGGTTGTCAGTGATGTGATCAGCTCCATCATTCATTGAATCAGATGGCTCATTCATCACAAAACACACTGATACTGCCAATTACTTTAAACAATTTTTTAATTGGCAAGATTAGGCATGACATGCCAGCAACAAATGCTGACACTACACATCCAAGTATAACTGATCAAATGCAAATTAATTACTTAAAAATCATACAATGTGATTTTCTGGATTTTTGTTTTAGATTCCGTCTCTCACAGTTGAAGTGTACCTATGATAAAAATTACAGACCTCTACATGCTTTTAAGTAGAAAAACCTGCAAAATCGGCAGTGTATCAAATACTTGTTCTCCCCACTGTATGTTTGTGTTCACAGTTCCCGCTGTTCCATAAGGTGTATTTTTATCTGTTTTTTAAATCTGATTCTACTGCTAGCATCAGTTACCTGATGTGGAATAGAGTTCCATGTAGTCATGACTCTATGTAGTACTGTGCTTCTCCCATAGTGTGTTCTGGACTTGGGGACTGTGAAGAGACCTCTGGTGGCATGTCTTGTGGGGTATGCATGGGTGTCTGGTATGCATGGGTTACCTGATGTGGAATTTCCAGGGTCCCCTGTAGCTCAGTTGGTAGAGCATGGTGCTTGCAACGCCAGGGTTGTGGGTTCGTTTCCCACGGGGGGCCAGTATTGAAATGTATGTACTCACTAACTGTAGGTCGCTCTGGATAAGAGCGTCTGCTAAATGAATATAGTTCTATATAGTCATGGCTCTACGTAGTACTGTGTGCCTCCCATCATTTGTTCTTGACTTGGGGATTGTGAAGAGACCTCTTGTTACCGGTATAGAGTCAATGTGGCGGGGCACCGGCTAGTCGAGGTAATTGAGGTAATATGTACATGTGGGTAGAGTTAAAGTGACTATGCATGAATAATAAACAGAGTAACAGCAGCGTAAAAGAGGGGGATGGGGTGGGGTAGGGTGGAGGGGCAGTGCAAATAGTCCGGGTAGCCATGATTAGCTGTTCAGGAGTCTTATGGCTTGGGGGTAGAAGCTGTTGAGAAGCCTTTTGGACCTAGACTTGGAGCTCCGGTATCGCTTGCCGTGCAGTAGCAGAGAGAACAGTCTATGACTAGGGTGGCTGGAGTCTTTGACAATTTTTAGGGCCTTCCTCTGACACCGCCTGGTATAGAGGTCCTGGATGATAGGAAGCTTGGCCCCAGTGATGTACTGGACCGTACACACTACCCTCTGTAGTGCCTTGCGGTCGGAGGCCGAGCAGTTGCCATACCAGGCGGTGATGCAACCAGTCAGGATGCTCTCGATAGTGGAGCTGTAGAACGTTTTGAGGATCTGAGGACCCATGCCAAGTCTCCTGAGGGGGAATAGGCTTTGTCGTGCCCTCTTCACGACTGTCTTGGTGTGTTTGGACCATGATAGTTTGTTAGTGATGTCGACACCAAGGAACTTGAAGCTCTCAACCTGTTCCACTACAGCCCTGTCGATGAGAATGGGGGCGTGCTCAGTCCTCTTTTTTTTTCCTGTAGTCCACAATCATCAGTGTTTATGAACTGACACGCAAAACGACACCGGATTCAAAAATTAGAATCTTTCAATTTAAATTATTATATAAAATTCTTGCTACCAATAGAATGTTATTTATATGGGGGATACAATCTTCCCAGCTCTGCAGATTTTGCTGTGAAGAGACAGAATCATTAGATCATTTGTTTTGGTTCTGTCCATTTGTAGCTTGTTTTTGGACACAGGTCCAGGAATGGCTAAAGGATTGCAATATTTACCTGGAACTAACCTTGCAGGTAGCATTACTGGGTGATCTGAAAAGTCATAGTCAATCAATCAATAATATAAAAATACTTTTAGCAAAAATGTTTATTTTTTATTCACAATCTGTAGAAGCAATGAGAATAGAAAGGTTCAGAACTTTTGTAAAACATCACAGTACGGTTGAAATATATATGGCAAATAGAAATCCTATATGGATGGTGTTAAGAGATTGATGGGAGGTATTGAATAGAGTTGAAGGATGGGACTAATAACAAATAACAACAAATAATAACAAAGATAGCTAATAATGTAAGCATACTGTGTCCATAATAAGTATATAGGTTGTATGTTGGGAGCTTTTGGGAAAGAGCACAGTTAGAAAGATATGGCATATAGAAGCAAACCGGATGGACATCATGAAAATGATCGGAGAGGTTGAGAGTAGAAGAAGTTCAGGAGCAAAAAAGTAATAATATATATATATATATATGTATATATATATATAATAGAATTATTGTAAAATTAACTCTGTCCATAAGGTGTAGATAGTAACTATAGAACGGAAGTAGAGGCCTGGGCATTGTTGTTCACTAATTTACTCCAAGTAGGGAAAGGATGGTGGGGTTGAAAAGTAATAAAGGGGAGTATATATATATATAAAAAAAATATATAAAAAAACATGGGGGATTGGAAGTGATGCAGACAATTACATTGATAGAAGATACAATATATCTGCAATATTAAGCTGATCCATTCCCCCCCCAAAAAAAAAAAAAAAAAAGATTGTCATCTCCTTTGTCTTGATCACGTTGAGGGAGAGGTTCTTATCCGGGCACCACACGGCCAGGTCTCTGACCTCCTCCCTATAGGCTGTCTCATCGTTGTCGGTGATCAGGCCTACCACTGTTGTGTCGTCGGCAAACTTAATGATGGTGTTGGAGTCGTGCCTGGCCATGCAGTCATGGGTGAACAGGGAGTACAGGAAGGGACTGAGCACGCACCCCTGAGGGGCCCCCATGTTGAGGATCAGGGTGTCAGATGTGTTGTTACCTACCTTCACGCTTCTGAAGTTTGTAATTTCCACTTACGAAAAATGTATCAACCCCTACAAAAATGTATATTAGAAATTATCCACATAATAATTCACATTTCCTGTTGCTGCAGGATTATTTTCCTGCTGTAGCAAACTGGCTCAAATCCTACATCTGTACTCACACACAACAACTCATGCATGCACTCTAAATCAGAGGTGCAACTTTCACTGAAATTGCATTTTTGTTCCCCCCAGTTTTATCATTGGAATGTGATACAAAACAGGCCAACAGTGTCCCTTAAGACCATGCGGATGTCTCCGAGCGGTCGGGTAGGCTGTTTGGAGTGTTTATCCGACTGGACTTAGAACCACGCGGACAACGCAGAGCGGGTTGACAGGCTGTGTGAAGGCAAACCTTCTGGAAGGCTGGCTGGACCAGCAAGCCTCCCAGAGTGCAAAGAACCTTGGCGTGACCCTGGACAACACCCTGTCGTTCTCCGCTAACATCAAAGCGGTGACCCGATCCTGTAGGTTCATGCTCTACAACATTCGCAGAGGACGACCCTACCTTACACAGGAAGCGGCACAGGTCCTAATCCAGGCACTTGTCATCTCCCGCCTGGATTACTGCAACTCGCTGTTGGCTGAGCTCCCTGCCTGTGCCATTAAACCCAAACAACTCATCCAGAACGCTGCAGCCCGTCTGGTGTTCAACCTTCCCAAGTTCTCTCACGTCACCCCGCTCCTCCGCACACTCCACTGGCTTCCAGTTGAAGACCATGGTGCTTGCCTACGGAGCTGTGAGGGGAACGGCACCTCCTTACCTTCAGGCTCTGATCAGTCCCTACACCCAAACGAGGGCATTGCGTTCTTCCACCTCTGGCCTGCTGGTCCCCCTACCTCTGCGAAAGCACAGTTCCCGCTCAGCCCAGTCAAAACTGTTCGCTGCTCTGGCACCCCAATGGTGGAACAAGCTCCCTCACGACGCCAGGACAGCGGAGTCACTGACCACCTTCTGGAGACACTTGAAACCCTACCTCTTTAAGGAACACCTGGGATAGTATAAAAGTAACCCTTCTATGGCCTATCCTCACATGGCCCTTACATGTTTTTTTTATTGTATTACTTGGCTATATCAGCCAATATGCTAGATGTAGTTTGAAGAGAACAGAGTTGGAGAGACCTACACTTTCTCAAATTTTTATAGCCTACCTTTTAGGAGTTGGAAGATTTTCAAACAGAGAAATATGGGTGATCAATATTTTGGCCTATTTCTATGCAATGTAGTAAATATAGCCTAATCATAGAACTATTTAGGAAGTACATTACCTTTGAAAGTGTTGTGGAAAATAATCACTATACTTTATTACAAATCAAAATACTTCCAGAGTTTTTGTAGAACTAAGAATGACTTTATTACAATTTCAACAAAGCCGAGGCCGGTCTGCAGAGTAGCGCCCCCTCTTCTTCTCTCCCTCCATCTTATATAGTGCCCTCCACACACCCTAGCTTTAAATCCCTCCCTCTTCAGTTTCCCGCTATCTATCGCTCCGCCCACTCCCTTTGTCTATGGTGGCGGCTAAATTCGACTTTCTTTCAGTTCAGAATCAATAGTAATACCATCAATCAATCCCTTATCTTACAAAAATACTCATGTTTAGTTTAAACTCTGTTCAACCCCGGCTCTCCCGGGCTTGACCTGAAGACCGATTGTTGGACATGACAGGTCCCTAAATCCTTGAAACATACACAAACCCCCCCACACACACAGTGAAATGATCCAATTAATTTCTGGCCCAATAACAAAGAACTCTAACTCTACAGTGGGGAAAAAAAGTATTTAGTCAGCCACCAATTGTGCAAGTTCTCCCACTTAAAAAGATGAGAGAGGCCTGTAATTTTCATCATAGGTACACGTCAACTATGACAGACAAAATTAGAAAAAATAATCCAGAAAATCACATTGTAGGATTTTTTATGAATTTATTTGCAAATTATGGTGGAAAATAAGTATTTGGTCAATAACAAAAGTTTCTCAATACTTTGTTATATACCTTTTGTTGGCAATGACACAGGTCAAACGTTTTCTGTAAGTCTTCACAAGGTTTTCACACACTGTTGCTGGTATTTTGGCCCATTCCTCCATGCAGATCTCCTCTAGAGCAGTGATGTTTTGGGGCTGTCGCTGGGCAACACGGACTTTCAACTCCCTCCAAAGATTTTCTATGGGGTTGAGATCTGGAGACTGGCTAGGCCACTCCAGGACCTTGAAATGCTTCTTACGAAGCCACTCCTTTGTTGCCCGGGCGGTGTGTTTGGGATCATTGTCATGCTGAAAGACCCAGCTACGTTTCATATTCAATGCCCTTGCTGATGGAAGGAGGTTTTCACTCAAAATCTCACAATACATGGCCCCATTCATTCTTTCCTTTACATGGATCAGTCGTCCTGGTCCCTTTGCAGAAAAACAGCCCCAAAGCATGATGTTTCCACCCCCATGCTTCACAGTAGGTATGGTGTTCTTTGGATGCAACTCAGCATTCTTTGTCCTCCAAACACGACGAGTTGAGTTTTTACCAAAAAGTTATATTTTGGTTTCATCTGACCATATGACATTCTCCCAATCCTCTTCTGGATCATCCAAATGCACTCTAGCAAACTTCAGACGGGCCTGGACATGTACTGGCTTAAGCAGGGGGACATGTCTGCACTGCAGGATTTGAGTCCCTGGCAGCGTAGTGTGTTACTGATGGTAGGCTTTGTTACTTTGGTCCCAGCTCTCTGCAGGTCATTCACTAGGTCCCCCCGTGTAGTTCTGGGATTTATGCTCACCGTTCTTGTGATCATTTTGACCCCACGGGGTGAGGTCTTGCGTGGAGCCCCAGATCGAGGGAGATTATCAGTGGTCTTGTATGTCTTCCATTTCCTAATAATTGCTCCCACAGTTGATTTCTTCAAACCAAGCTGCTTACCTATTGCAGATTCAGTCTTCCCAGCCTGGTGCAGGTCTACAATTTTGTTTCTGGTGTCCTTTGACAGCTCTTTGGTCTTGGCCATAGTGGAGTTTGGAGTGTGACTGTTTGAGGTTGTGGACAGGGGTCTTTTATACTGATAACAAGTTCAACAGGTGCCATTAATTTTTTATTTTTTTATTTCACCTTTATTTAACCAGGTAAACCAGTTGAGAACAAGTTCTCATTTACAACTGCGACCTGGCCAAGATAAAGCATAGCAGTGCGATAAAAACAACAACACAGAGTTACATATGGGGTAAAACAAAACAAAAATCAAAAAAAATACAACAGAAATACAATTAATATACAGTGTGCAAATTTAGCAAGTTATGGAGGTAAGGCAATAAAATAGGCTATAGTGCAAAATAATTACAATTTAGTATTAACACTGGAATGATGTGCAAGAGATGATGTGCAAATAGAGATACTGGGGTACAGATGAGCAAAATAAATAACAATATAGGGATGAGGTAGTTGGGCGGGCTAATTTCAGATGGGCTGTGTACAGGTGCAGTGATCGGTAAGGTGCTCTGACAACTGATGCCTAAAGTTAGTGAGGGAGATAAGCGTCTCCAGCTTCAGAGATTTTTGCAGTTTGTTCCAGTCATTGGCAGCAGAGAACTGGAAGGAATTGCGGCCAAAGGAGGTGTTGGCTTTGGGGATGACCAGTGAGATATACCCGCTGGAGCGCAGACTACGGGTGGGTGTTGCTATGGTGACCAATGAGCTAAGATAAGGCGGGGATTTGCCTAGCAGTGATTTATAGATGGCCTGGAGCCAGTGGGTTTGGCGACGAATATGTAGTGAGGACCAGCCAACAAGAGCGTACAGGTCACAGTGGTGGGTATTATATGGGGCTTTGGAGACAAAACGGATGGCACTGTGATAGACAACATCCAATTTGCTGAGTAGAGTGTTGGAGGCTATTTTGTAAATGACATCGCCGAAGTCAAGGATCGGTAGGATAGTCAGTTTTACAAGGGCATGTTTGGCAGCATGAGTGAAGGAGGCTTTGTTGCGAAATAGGAAACCGATTCTAGATTTAACTTTGGATTGGAGATTCTTAATGTGAGTCTGGAAGGAGAGTTTACAGTCTAACCAGACACCTAGATATTTGTAGTTGTCCACGTACTCTAGGTCAGACCCGTCTAGAGTAGTGATTCTAGTCGGGTGGGCGGGTGCAAGCAGCGTTCGGTTGAAGAGCATGCATTTTGTTTTACTAGTGTTTAAGAGCAGTTGGAGGCTACTGAAGGAGTGTTGTATGGAATTGAAGCTCGTTTGGAGGTTTGTTAACACAGTGTCCAATGAAGGGCCAGATGTATACAAAATGGTGTCGTCTGCGTAGAGGTGGATCTGAGAGTCACCAGCAGCAAGAGCGACGTCATTGATATACACAGAGAAAAGAGTTGGCCCAAGAATTGAACCCTGTGGCACCCCCATAGAGACTGCCATAGGTCCAGACAACAGGCCCTCCGATTTGACACATTGAACTCTATCTGAGAAGTAGTTGGTGAACCAGGCGAGGCAGTCATTAGAGAAACCAAGGCTATTTAGTCTGCCAATAAGAATGCGGTGGTTGACAGAGTCGAAAGCCTTGGCCAGGTCAATGAAAACGGCTGCACAGTACTGTCTATTATCGATCGCGGTTATAATATCATTTAGGACCTTGAGCGTGGCTGAAGTGCACCCATGACCAGCTCGGAAACCGGATTGCATAGCAGAGAAGGTACGGTGGGATTCGAAATGGTTGGTGATCTGTTTGTTGACTTGGCTTTCAAAAACTTTTGAAAGGCAGGGCAGGATGGATATGGGTCTGTAACAGTTTGGATCTAGAGTGTCACCCCCTTTGAAGAGGGGGATGACCGCGGCAGCTTTCCAATCTCTGGGGATCTCAGACGTTACGAAAGAGAGGTTGAACAGGCTAGTAATAGGGGTTGCGACAATTTCGGCGGCTAGTTTTAGAAAGAAAGGGTCCAGATTGTCTAGTCCAGATGATTTGTAGGGGGTCCAGATTTTGCAGCTCTTTTAGAACATCAGCTGTCTGGATTTGTGTGAAGGAGAAGCGGGGGGGGCATGGGCAAGTTGCAGCGGAGGGTGCAGAGCTGGTGGCCGGGGTAGTGGTAGCCAGGTGGAAAGCATGGCCAGCCGTAGCAAAATGCTTGTTGAAATTCTCGATTATTGTAGATTTATCGGTGGTGATAGTGTTTCCTAGCCTCAGTGCAGTGGGCAGCTGGGAGGAAGTGCTCTTATTTTCCATGGACTTTACAGTGTCCCAAAACTTTTTGGAGTTAGTGCTACAGGATGCAAATTTCTGTTTGAAAAAGTTAGCCTTTGCTTTCCTAACTGCTTGTGTATATTGGTTCCTAACTTCCCTGAAAAGTTGCATATCACGGGGGCTATTTGATGCTAATGCAGTACGCCACAGGATGTTTTTGTGCTGGTCAAGGGCAGTCAAGTCTGAGGAGAACCAGGGGCTATATCTGTTCTTAGTTCTGTATTTTTGAATGGGGCATGTCTATTTAAGATTGAGAGGAAATTACTTTTAAAGAACAACCAGGCATCCTCTACTGACGGAATGAGATCTATATCCATCCAGGATACCTGGGCCAGGTCAATTAGGAAGGCCTGCTCGCTGAAGTGTTTTTGGGAGCGTTTGACAGTGATGAGGGGTGGTCGTTTGACCGCGGACCCGCTACGGACGCAGGCAATAAGGCAGTGATCGCTGAGATCCTGGTTGAAGACAGCGGAGGTGTATTTAGAGGGTAAGTTAGTCAGGATGATATCTATGAGGGTACCCATGTTTACGGATTTAGGGTTGTACCTGGTAGGTTCGTTGATAATTTGCGTGAGGTTGAGGGCATCTAGCTTGGATTGTAGGATGGCTGGGGTATTAAGCATATCCCAATTTAGGTCACCAAGCAGTACGAACTCTGAGGATAGATGGGGGGCAATCAGTTCACATATGGTGTCCAGGGCACAGCTGGGGGCTGAGGGGGGTCTGTAGCAAGCGGCAACAGTGAGAGATTTATTTCTGGAAAGGTGGATTTTTAGAACTAAAAGCTCAAACTGTTTGGGCACAGACCTGGATAGTATGATGGAGCTCTGCAGGCTATCTCTACAGTAGATTGCAACTCCACCCCCTTTGGCAGTTCTATCTAGACGGAAAATGTTATAGTTGGGGATGGAAATTTCAGAATTTTTGGTGGCCTTCCTAAGCCAGGATTCAGACACTGCTAGAACATCAGGGTTGGCGGAGTGTGCTAACGCAGTGAATAACTCAAACTTAGGAAGGAGGCTTCTGATATTTATGTGCAGAAAACCAAGACTTTTACGGTTACAGAAGTCAATAAATGATAGCTCCTGGGGAGTAGGAGTGATACTGGGGGCTGGAGGGCCTGGGTTAGCCTCTACATCACCAGAGGAACAGAGGAGGAGTAGAATAAGGATACGACTAAAGGCTTTAAGAACTGGTCTTCTAGTGCGTTGGGTACATAGAATAAAGGGGGCAGTTCTCCGGGCGTTGTAGAAAAGATTCAGGGCATTATGTACAGAAAAGGATATGGAAGGATATGAGTACAGTTCAGGTAATCCTAAGTGTTGGGTAACAATGAAAGAGATAGCATCATTGGAGGCATCGATTGAGCCGGTCTCGGCGTGTATGGGGGGAACAAAGGAACTATATGAGACAGTTTGAGAGGGACTAGGGGTTCTACATTGAAATTGTATAATAAGAACTAACCCAAACAGCAATAGGCAAGGCATAATTGACATAGGAGAGAGGCATAAAGCAGTCACGTGTTATTAGAGAGAGCTAAGACACAACTGGAAATAGCGATAACGTTTGGGCTAAGACTAAACAGAAAAAACAGGACAGAGTACCGTGTAAAGGAACAGTCCAGCAGGCATCAGCTGTGCAGCTGAGTGATCATAAGGTCCAGTGAACAGCAATATGTGAGTCCGAGAGCAGTTCAAATTGGTGCTTCAGCACAGCTAGCAGGGAGCTAGCAGGCTAGCTCAAGGCTAACTGGTGCTTGCTATATGGCAATGGTATCAGCCAGCAACAGGTTGCAGCTAGCTAGCTGGTTGTGATGATCCGGCGCTAGGGTCCAGTGATTCCGGCAGAAAGTCCAATAAGCTATGGGTCGATAGCACGCTGGGTCGATAGCACGCTGTGCAGACTGGCCGACAATTGTCCAGGCTAGCTAGAGCTGGCTGGTGGATAGTGTAGGCCACGGACAAAGATGAAGACGCTAACAGTGACTAATAACACGTAGCCATTTAGTTGCAGCTAGCTAGCTGGTTGTGATGATCCGGCGCTAGGGTCCAGTGATTCCGGCAGAAAGTCCAATAAGCTATGGGTCGATAGCACGCTGGGTCGATAGCACGCTGTGCAGACTGGCCGCCGAATTGTCCAGGCTAGCTAGAGCTGGCTGGTGGATAGTGTAGGCCACGGACAAAGATGAAGACGCTAACAGTGACTAATAACAGGTAGCCAATTCAGATTGCGGCTACACACGTTTCAGCTTACGGTTCTTGATGAAAGTTATAAAGAAATAATAGAATCCTTTCCACGTTGGGTGAGGCGGGTTGCAGGAGAGTATATTTAGTTAAAGAGTGAAAGTAAAAAATTTAGAAATATAGACAAAAAAAACAAGAAACGGGATATTTACACAGGACGAAAAATAAAAGCGACCGTACTGCTACGCCATCTTGTAACAGGTAACAAGTGGAGGACAGAGGAGCCTCTTAAAGAAGAAGTTACAGGTCTGTGAGAGCCAGAAATCTTGCTTGTTTGTAGGTGACCAAATACTTATTTTCCACCATAATTTGCAAATAAATTCATTAAAATTCCTACAATGTGATTTTCTGGATTTTTTTCTTCTCAATTTGTCTGTCATAGTTGACGTGTACCTATGATGAAAATTACAGGCCTCTCTCATATTTTTAAGTGGGAGAACTTGCACAATTGGTGGCTGACTAAATACTTTTTTTCCCCACTGTATGTTCGTGATTAACCAAGTTTTATCTCATAGTCCATTAAAAAATCTCCATCATATCCCCGCATATGGGATTACTAATCCCATAAATTTACAAAAGTATATTATGTTTATGCTATCAATCACAATCTTTGCATTCCAGGTTATACTCATAATAGAAATATCACTATTTCTACTCATAATAATTCCAATATAAGTGTTAGTATCCTAACACATTAAAACTAACGTAGAATTGTTTTAACCATACTACCTAGGACATGTTTAAGAATAGTGTCAACATCTTTAACTCACATATCTTCATTCAGTTCAATCATTCAGCTTACAATTCATAATTATAATCAAATTACCCAAAACAAATTTAAAATGACAATTCTTAGTTAGTCACCTTGGTTCCATAATTCAAAGTTAAAACTCTCACCTTGGCACATACTGACACTGGCAGAATGTACATTTATATTATCCATACTTTTTGCATTATCTTCCTCATAAAGAGAATTACAACAGATCAGTATCTCAATGCATTCCTAGTGTAAATTACTATAAATTTAGCAGTGTATAATACCTCCTTAATCAACCTGCTACCTCAAATAATAATCCCTTCCTCCCCCGGCTCTCAATCTTCTGGCGTGTCTTCATTATGTTCTTCAGATAGCTTCAAAGTTCATCTTAGATTGCCCATGGCAATGTCCCAATTCCAATGTCACACCTGAGCCACCCCACCTCTACCTCCATTCTATTTTGTCCATTTTGCTAACCAGTATACCCAAAATATGAGAAATGTTGTATTTGAATAGATCTCTCTTCCTGCCCACTCCACATGTTCTTGAAAGAAAAGGCATAAGAGAAAAGACAGTTGATTGCTTCGATTGGAGGCTGGTTCTGATTCAGGTCTCCTGGTAGAGGTGGTGCTGAACAGGAACGTCTTCAACGCCTTTGTTGCTCCTCTTCAGCCGGGTAGAGGGTTTTTATTGAGGTTCACAGCATTCTGGACTGAATTATTTCTGCTATTCATTAAGACACCATCCGTAGTAACCTCGAGAAAGGACAAATCATAACAGTTTAGTTGAATTCATTTCCAATCCAAAACATCCCTATAAGCATTGACTATATGACAAATTATTATGTTTCACCACTCATTCTTAATACCAATTTCTAATACTTGATCCTGCTGCCTGATAGATTTTTCTTTGAGGGGTGTCTGCATTCCAAAGGCTATCTGTATCAATGCCACAATTTCCACATTCTCCCTTGAATTCTCCCAAATTATATAACCCAAATATTTTATTATAACACTCCTATATTTGCTGCTCATAGTCTATTTTGATATTACTCTGGTGTTTCCCTTTTCCTTGTTCCTATTCTAACAATTGCTTACACTTCTCTCCTCATCCTGGTTGATTATAAAATTGGTCATATTTAGGCTTTCCTAAATATGACAAACATTCTGCTGGGCAATATGGTCTTTCTGAGTTCCTTAAATGACAAGAGTTGTGGTTGAATCATAGCACAGTCCTGGTAACTGTGAGGATTTGGAATTACTGTTAATTCTTTTAAAGGAGATGTGGTGCATTTTAGACTATTTTCTTTATCAAATTTGAATGTAATATATTGTACTCATCTTATACCATTCATTGTTTAATGGCTCATTCCATTCCCTTTCTTCTGCAGTTGGTATGGCTCTAACATGTACAAGGTTTAGTGCACTTTCCTAAGGAATAACTACTTCACCACACTTCCCCCTGAAAATGTAGCACTAAGTACTACATCAAATTGTTTATCTAAGTCTTGGACTTCAATCATTATGTCTACGATCCATCTGTCTTTTATTATCTTAAGGTCACAGTTACCCCATGTGATTTCCCCATAATACTTGTGCTGGTTCCTCCCACACCAATAACCAGTTTACCCTCGTACTTTAATAGCGATCCCTTTCTGTATTTTAGTACTGGTTCCTGTCTGTGCAGGAATATACATTTTAATCCTTTATATATCTCTATGTCTTGATATTTTGCTCTTCACTAATGTCAGTATGCTATTCCCCTTATTTTTAGGGGAACTAATCAAGGGCAGAGAAATCAATGATGGGGATATCTGGTGCGTCTTGGATGTATGAAATATCCTGAAGATCTAGAAGGTCTTGAAGGTCTCGACAGTCTCGACAGTCTCGAAAGTCTCGAAGGTCTGCCCCTCCGCCGAGGGAATCAGCAAGAACACGTAGCTCATCCCAGCTCATCTCTAAGTCATTGGTTCCCTCGTGGTACTCTGGTACAATGGTTTAGATGATACCAGGTCACGCTCCCCTCTATCCGTACAGCCGTTGGTGTAACCTGGATGACGATATATGGTCACTTTAGCTGGTAACCTTCTTCCGTCAATAGGGTCTCCGGATCAGCCAGAGTCCCTCTCAATCTATCGACATCAGTCTGCGAAGAGTGTCCTTCTTCCATCCTACCCATAGGGAAGCTCTGAGTTACTGCTGCAAAGACACACAACCACAGACAAACACAAAAGACAACAATGCTACCCAATGGCGGGGCCATCTTCCTCTCCTGGGGTTGGAACACTCCTATAGTGGGATCTAAGTATCTGTCTCTGCCACTTTTACCATCATTGAGGTAGCCAACAACACCTGGTACGGGCCCCTCCACATAGGGTCTTTCCAGCTCTTCCTTCTGTAATCTTTTACCGTCACATAGTCTCCAGGTCGCAGAAAATGCTCAGATTCTCCTACTCAGTTAGGCAGTTACCTTCACCCATGGGTAGAAAGTCTAAAGAACATTGTTAGGTTAGGTGAGACACAGTATGCTACTTATGTCCTCTCCTCTGTCAGGAGAAGCCTTGAGATTATGAAGCGCCCCTCCTTGCAGCTTGTTGCAGTCCACTCGTTTCATAGACAGACATCCTCTACACCCTGCCTCCTATCACAAAAACAAAAAACATTTAACCTAACCCATAACACATTACTACTACTGCTCATATCCTTAATACAACTTGCATATTTCACCACAAAAACATTAAAAACCATTACAACCCCTGTAAGCCCCAAAACATTAAAAACATTAAAAACCCTGTAAAACCCTTGTAAGCCCCCCAAAAAAAACAACAACATTAAAACCGTTAAAACCCCTGTAAGCCCAACTTCCCCCCTTTGGACACATGCATCAAATCGTGATTCATGTGTTCAAAAAACAAAACAACAACAATATTGCCTGTTAAACCAAAAATAATAACTTAACTTAAAATGACAACCTTTGATAATATCTTAACCTACTTGCATTCCATAACATTATTCAAGGAATATCTCTCCTTCCGGACTAACTCTCTCACTTCATCCTTGTCCTGTTTGGAATTATATATAGGATTAATGCCAAATTATATACTTCTTCACAATTCCTTATTATAACCAACCCCCAATTCAGCATTCCTCTAGGATTTACAGTGCGGGTGATCAAGTCACACTATAAAGCCAGGAAAGATTGCAGAGGTCATTGAAATCATTCAATGAATTGTTCCATCCAATAGTATACTAAACATTACCAACATTCAAAACATCTCATAAATGTTGTGTATACCAAGTATATATTAAGTCCTTAGTACAGCTCTTTTCAAAATAAATCACATGTAGTTACTTATCATTCAGTAAATAAAAGCCCAAAATACATGTTTCCCCCTTAAGACATACCACTTCTACCCCATGAAAAGAACCCTAAAATAAAAAATAAAAATCCTATACAGCTAACATTTCATACTAAGTAGGTTGTTTGTGGTTATTTGAACACCATATAGTAAAACAATAAATAAAACAAAAAATGGCCGGCCTTATTTATAGTCTCTGAAAATATTTCAAAGAAAAGAGAAAATCACTCCCCCATTTTTTCTGGAAGAAAAAGTACACATTTAGTTAGTTTCCATTTTGATACCTCTAAACCAGTCTAAACAATCTAAATTTGAAAATCTCACTCTCTATTGAATATACTAGTCCACATCTCCTCATCCCCTCACTCAGAAAACCCTCAAGAACATCACTCGTGACTGCTCCCTTCCCCGTTGAATTCCACAATCCAGTGCACATAAAATGAAATAAAATCCCATAAGATTTAAACCCCTAGGCTTTTCCCTAGTCACACTGCTACCACTCGATCATGCCCAACATGCTTTGTGACGTCGAAAACTCAAATCCCCAAATATGCTATCCCTTGCCTCATTGGTTGTACTTTCCCACATGCCCTGTGGCTTCACTTCTACCAAAATAGTTTACTAATGTGATGAGGGTTTTGCCCATTAGTGTCCTCGTCATTCGACGCCCATAACACTTTACTACAATCCACAACACTAAAATTCAACCCCTCCAGTAATTGGTTAAATGCAGCATGATACACCATTTGACTATTTGTAACCCTCATTCGCGCTGTCACCCATACATACTGTCAATTTACATTTCACCTTTCAGAATCCATTATATTTGACCCTCGGAAGGATTCATTAACCCCACTGAATGTAATACTTTTCCCTGTCACAAATACAGTCAATTTCTCAGTGTAAGGAATCAGTGATATTTGATCCCAAGTATCTATTAAAATGTTGTTTGAGACGTGGGTCTCCTACATCTCCCTCATCATTCATACTGTAGGGGATTTCCATCAATCCCAGAAAAAAGACTCCCAATCAAGACACATCAGACATTATAATGCTTCATTAAGTGGAATATACACCTATAACATAACAAACCCATGACCACTTTCCAGTAATCTAATCATTTCAACCTGCTGCATTTATTTTAGTAAAAATATAAATTGTTGTGCAATCAATCCAGAACCTACAAAAAGTTAGTGATGTCCCCTGTCCCCTAGTCAAAAATACATGCTTCTCTAGCTACCCTGATTTGGTCCTTCCCATGAGTTCTAAGACTGCTGCCATTCATCTTAGCTGGTGCCATTTCTTTGCCAATTTCCCTGTTGTGGTTGACTAGGCACCCATGGCTTGGTAGGACAATCCCTTCTCATATGTCCTGATTGATTGCACCCCCAGCAGACACCTGGTCTTCTTGGTCCACCATTCTGGTGTGTCTGATGCTGTGGTTGGTACCATTGATTCTTGGGTCCATTTTCATTATTCTTGTTTTGCCACTCTCCAGGGGATTGTTGTGTGTACACATTCACTACTGGTAAGGCAGGAGCTCTTTGGCCTTGCTGCTGAGGCGGTATCTGTTGACGTCCTTGGAGAAAACGGGTGTAGCTTGTGTTTTCTTTTTGTCCTTTCTTGTCAGCTCTTCTTGCTGCAACTGTCCCAGTTTTCTCAGAATCTCTCTCCACTTCTTCGCCAATTTCCGTTCATCCCTCCTGTATTTCTCCATTGCGTGGATTATATGGTCGCAGAATTCCTTGCGTGATTCTGACATTAGTCCCTCTGTCTCACTCTGTCCTTGATCCAATTTGTAAGTCGCTCTGGATAAGAGCGTCTGCTAAATGACGTAAATGTAAATGTAAATCAGAGTCAGCATACTGTCCAAATTCTTCACCTTCCTCATCACTTGTATTCCCCCCATCTCTTTGCCCATCATACTCTTGTTCATCTTTCCCATAATTTTCCAGTTTCGTTACCATGCCCCTCAGTCCTCCGTAACAGTCTATATTTACATGTGATTGTTCTCCTCTTTTTGGTGAGGAACCCTGCTGCTTCCTTTTTCTACTTCTATCTCTACATTCCCTGTTGTTGAGACTAGACCTGTGACCTGAGAATACTGCCCCCCTTCTGTGTATGGTGGTGGTGTAGTTAAACCAGCCTTTTATGGGTCACTCTCCCTCTCCATTAGTATCCTTCTAGTCTTTGCTATGCTGTCCCTCCAACTCTTTCCTTACTCCCAGAACATTTTCAAGACTTCTCTCTCTTCTTCTTTCTTTTCTCCCCTTTCTCTCCTGTTTTATTGTTCTTTATTAGGGTATCCATTTCCTCGAACACTGTTACATCAAATGTTAATAATAAAATAATAATATGCCATTTATCAGACGCTTTTATCCAAAGCGACTTACAGTCATGCGTGCATACATTTTTTTTGTGTATGGGTGGTCCCGGGGATCGAACCCACTACCTTGGCGTTACAAGCGCCGTGCTCTACCTGCTGAGACATTTAGTTACTATTTTCGTGTTCCTTTTTACCCATTTGTCAGAGAGTTTACCAATATCTTTACTATTTTCTGGGAATCTTCTCTTCATCATTGCTACTGGTGTTCCTGCCATCCCTACTCCTTGTGTGGTTCAGTGTCTATATTAGGGTGGAAGGTAAATTATTCCTGTTGCCTTTCTCAGCTAAACATTTTTATATCCCTCAGTTAATGATATTCTTCTTCCTAATATATCTTCATACTCTTCTTCTTTCCTTAAATGAGATTGTATCCATTCCCTATCCTTCACTATCCTTCTTATCCTTGTATCATTACTGGATCAATGACATAGGTATTAACCATTTCGCATTATATTGTGCCCTTTTCTGATAATGTTATAATTGTATTTTATTCCATTAATTTATTTTATACCACAAACTTGTTGTTTAACAAATCTAGAACCTACATAAAGTTGGTACTATCCCCTCAGTATAATAATTAAACTACCTACACTCCACTAGTCCACGTAATCGAAAACAAATTATCGTTTTAGAATTCATTAACTATTTGCATACGTCACTGGTGTTACGCAAACTATAGAATAACGTAATAATAATTAGAATTTTGTCAAATAAATGTTTTCCATTCAACTATTCAGACTTTTGCTTCAAATATCTCCTACAGCTCAATTCGTACTCGCTGGTCTGTCTCTCTCTTACCCGCGAACTAAAACATGGCATTAGTAAAGTCTATTCCCAAACCCCCAATATCTACTAGTATATTTGCATTCATATTACTAAAATACATTACTTTCCTCTGTCTACCCAAACAATTCACCGTTGAAATTCTAACTTCCCTATTACATTACTTTCCTTTGTTATCAATTCAAATCACGGCCTCAGCTCTATCTCAACTGCCAGTCCGCTTTTCAATTTCTGTAACTGTCCTTTCTGATTATGCTCTAATTACTAAAACAAACACTTGCTATCGTTGACAAGCATACATTTAATTCACATCCATATTCAATTCACTATTCCAAATTACAACTATATTCTCAGTAGTTTTCAAATTATCAACTCATTCGGCGCCGCAGAAATATCTATCTTCTCCCCCCCACTATTCCTGTTGAATACGGGAGTCGTTCACTTCAAACCCCGCAAACTTCTAAATCCCAGTCTTACACTCTAATCAGAAAATCTAAATTTTAGTCAGTAATACAGAACTATGCTTCATTGAAATGACAAGTAAATCCTCCTTTATTCAAATTATAAGGATATGTAGTTTTAGTATCTTGCACCTACCATACTTATCAGAAAATAGCTTTACCGGACAACGATCTCATAAGCTCAAAGGAAATAATTTAGCAGTCAACGAGTCAACTCTACATTCATTAATTTGGTAACAGATCAAACGAATTTAATCAAATGGATTATGTTTCCCCCCCCAATATACTACAATTCCTTTACTATATCACCTCTGCTTCTGAAATGATAGCTAGTTATTATAATGCTTAATTTTACCTCCATCACATGATCTATGTACTGACTCCCACCCACCACATACGTCTACGTGTTTGGGCGCGCAAGCCAGCACTTATATATTATTCCACTTTTATCCACTCTCTTATCACATTCACACAACGTCGTTCTCAAACACGCTTAATCACTATTTGCATAACCTACAGGAATATTTTATTCTACCAACGGGCCACAATTTGGAATGTTCACCCTATCAGTTATTATTTTACTGTGGTCATTTTTACCGTAATCCTATATTACTTCTAAATTTCCCAACTTTAATTACCCCCTAAAAGCTTGACCGAAATTCAATGTGTTGACGTCATATGATCACCCCCGTACACGTGACCTGTTCCTCCAACAGGATTTCTCTCTCCCCTCCGGGAAAAGACATACACACCTCTTCCTTCTTCTCCCAGTAACGTGAATTTTCCACACTCCGTTAGTAAATGAATATCCACATACTATTAATTCTCCTCTGCCAAATGCAAGATTGGGCTTGCTCTTTCTCCACCAGCCTTAGAAGCTTCAAACGACCTAAAATATAGTCCCTTTCCTTACACTTTCTCCACAAAGAAAAGGCTATTATTTACAGGATTTCTTTTTGTTGTCCGATCACCCACACAGACAAGCAGCCACTCGTGCTTAAATGAATCAGACAGAATGAATCACTGAATGACTCACAGACGCTCAAGCTAACCATTCACCCGTACGAGATGAGCAGACCTACTCTATCTAATTATTTCTCTATACTTTGAAGCCCTGGTGGCGTTCACAACCATTCACCTACCTGAGATGAACGGCGCAACTTCCAATGTATAGTGTCACCTACTTGTATGACCTACTTTTTTTACCCGATTAGCTGTCTAATTTGTGCATCCCCTCATCCAGGATGATGCGTCACCTACCCCTGAGCAGCCTCTAACAATGATAAACATGTTAGAGCGGTAACCATAGGCCGTTTTAGTAATGTATGTCCCACCTACTCCCAAGCAGCCTCTAACAATGATCAACACGTTAGAGCGGTATCCGTAGTGGACTTTTGGCTAGCCACCTACCGCCGTGCAGCCCTCTGGGGTGCTAATTTTAGCTCCCCAAAGCGGTATCCGTAGGATTTAACTTATTTTCACTTATCAACAATCACATTGCATGCATGCTTATTCCTTATTCCCCCAAAACTCTGTACTTATGCTAAATCTGGTCCTTAAATTCTGGAGAGAACCCTTCCGTACCCCATCCCCAGATTCAGCTTGATCGAAACACACAGTTTAAGTAAGAACGTAGCTTACCTTTTAAACAGTGGCCACTGAATCTGTGTGAGTCGCTCAAACTTTCTCCGACGGTAAAGCACTCAAAGATCTCTATAAATAGCTCCTGGCTAGCTCGCCAATTATGTTGTGGAAAATAATCACTATACTTTATTACACATCAAAATACTTCCAGAGTTTTTGTAGAACAAATAATTACTTTATTACAATTTCAACAAAGCCGAGGCCGGTCTGCAGAGTAGCGCCCCCTCTTCTTCTCTCCCTCCATCTTATATAGTGCCCTCCACACACCCTAGCTTTAAATCCCTCCCTCTTCAGTTTCCCGTTCTTTTATTGCTCCGCCCACTCCCTTTGTCTATGGTGGCGGCTAAATTCGACTTGCATTCAGTTCAAATCAATAGTAATACCATCAATCAATCCCTTATCTTGCAAAAACACTCATGTTTAGTTTAAACTCTGTTCAACCCCGGCTCTCCCGGCCTTGACCTGAAGACCGATTGTTGGACATGACTGGTCCCTAAATCCTTGAAACATACACAAACCCCCCCACACACAGTGAAATGATCCAATTAATTTCTGGCCCAATAACAAAGAACCCAGTTTTATCTCATAGTCCACTAAAAAATCTATGTATGCATAGGCTATAGCCTACTCTATTTAATTGAGACCACAGAGCACCTGATCTCACAGGTATGGCTACTGAACTGGAGGCAGCAAGAATGATGACAGCGACACTTGCTAAGTTTTGCATAGTCCTATAGGATATAGCCTACCTTTTTAGGAGGACGATTTGCAGGCAGAGACAAATAAATGGGAAATCTATACTACGGCGCAACGCTCGCTCACCATAGTAGCCTAACCTATGTGCGCATTGTGCCTTTTCCTTTTCAATCATGATTACATTTTTTGATTGCACTTCGACTCACGTTGGTTGTGCGCCCTCCACTTCTTTTCACTATCAATATTTATTTACAGACACTGTAGTAAACTACAGTCTAATTATGTTTAAGTTAATTTCATATTCAAGTTAATGCCACGTGATTCTCCGCCCATGTAGGCAGCCTACTCTGTTTCAATGAGACCACACATTCTTGGCGCACTTGAACTCAGACCCAACTAGGAGAGGTAGGCTACTGAAGTTGAAGCAGCGAATTCTGAGTGTGAATAATGCGAAACATATGTGCTTTTAATACAATAGGTAGGCTAAAGCATATAAAGCAGAAAGAGAACCGTTTCAAAATAATCTGTGGGACAATAAAGACGTGTCTGACTGCCTGCTCCCACCTGCAGCATGAAAAATGCAGACCGCGCCGCAATGATCCCGCCGGAATGAGCCCTCTAGTGCAGTCAGTACACAACACTTTGCTCATCATGTCCTAGCAGGATCAGATGGTGACAGGGGTCCCAGCAGGGTCAGACAGCCAGGGAAGACCAGTCTACGGAGCTCAGGTGAATTTTGTAGCACAGTTGAAGTTGGAAGTTTACATACACATTTACATTTACATCATTTAGCAGACGCTCTTATCCAGAGCGACGTACAAATGGGTGCATTCAACTTATGATAGCAAGTGGGACAACCACTTTTTTTTTATGGGGTGGTGTGCAAATTAATTACTTAAAAATCATACAATGTGATTTTCTGGATTTTTGTTTTAGATTCCGTCTCTCACAGTTGAAGTGTACCTATGATAAAAATTACAGACCTCTACATGCTTTGTAAGTAGGAAAACCTGCAAAATCGGCAGTGTATCAAATACTTGTTCTCCCCACTGTACATCTTAGCCAATTACATTTAAACTCTGTTTTTCACAATTACTGACATTTAATCCTACTAAAAATTCCCTTTCTTAGGTCAGAAAGGATCACCACTTTATTTTAAAAATGTGAAATGTCAGAATAATAGTAGAGAGAATGATTTATTTCAAATTGTATTTATTTCATCACATTCCCAGTGGGTCAGAAGTTTACATACACTCAATTAGTATTTGGTAGCATTGCCTTTAAATTGTTTAACTTGGGTCAAACGTTTCGGGTAGCCTTCCACAAGCTTCCCACAATAAGTTGGGTGAATTTTGGCCCATTCCTCCTGACAGAGCTGATGTAACTGAGTCAGGTTTGTAGGCCTCCTTGCTCGCACACACTTTTTCCATTCTGCCCACACATTTTCTATAGGATTGAGGTCAGGGCTTTGTGATGGCCACTCCAATACCTTGACTTTGTTGTCCTAAAGCCATTTTGCCACAACTTTGGAAGTATGCTTGGGGTCATTGTCCATTTGGAAGACCCATTTGCGACCAAGCTTTAACTTCCTGACTGATGTCTTGAGATGTTGCTTCAATATATCCACATAATTTTCTTTCCTCATGATGCCATCTATTTTGTGAAGTGCACCAGTCCCTCCTGCAGCAAAGCACCCCCACAGGATGATGCTGCCACCCCCGTGCTTCACGGTTGGGATGATGTTCTTCGGCTTGCAAGCCTTCCCCTTTTTCCTCCAAACATAACGATGGTCATTATTGCCGAACAGTTCTATTTGTGTTTCATCAGACCAGAGGACATTTCTCCAAAAAGTACGATCTTTGTCCCAATGTGCAGTTGCAAACTGTAGTCTGGCTTTTTTATGGCGGTTTTGGAGCAGTGGCTTCTTCCTTGCTGAGCAGCCTTTCAGGTTATGTCGATATAGGACTCGTTTTACTGTGGATATAGATACCTTTGTACCTGTTTCCACCAGCATCATCTCAAGGTCCTTTGCTGTTGTTCTTGGATTGATTTGCACTTTTCGCACCAAAGTACGTTCATCTCTAGGAGACCGAACACGTCTCCTTCCTGAGCGGTATGATGGCTGCGTGGTCCCATGGTGTTTATACTTGCATACTATTGTTTGTACAGATGAACGTGGTACCTTCAGGTGTTTGGAAATTGCTCCCAAGGATGAACCAGACTTGTGGAGGTCTACAATTTTTTTTCTGAGGTCTTGGCTGATTTATTTAGATTTTCCCATGATGTCAAGCAAAGAGGCAATGCGTTTGAAGGTACGCCTTGAAATACATCCACAGGAACACCTCCAATTGACACAAAATGATGTCAATTAGCCTATCAGAAGCTTCTAAAGCCATGACATCATTTTCTGGAATTTTCCAAGCTGTTTAAAGGCACAGTCAACTTAGTCTATGTAAACTTCTGACCCACTGGAATTGTGATACAGTGAATTATAAGTGAAATAATCTATCTGTAAACAATTGTTGGAAAAATTACTTGTGTCATGCACAAAGTAGATGTCCTAACCGACAAAACTATAGTTTGTTAACAAGAAATGTATGGAGTGGTTGAAAAACAAGTTTTAATGACTCCAACCTAAGTGTATGTAAACTTCCGACTTCAACTGAATATCCAGTGATTGATACAAAGTTCCATCTTGAATTGATGGGTAGACCTACTACCTTTAGCTACAGGACAGCAGCTTAAGCTTAAAGCTACAGTCTGGCATCTGGGCATAATGGTCATTTCAATGACTGAACCATTGATTCTATTCTTGGATAATATAATGTATAAATGTATACCAAGGTAATTCTTTGTCATGCCTCATTTTAGGAGGATCAGATGGTGACAGGGGTCTCAGCGGAGTCAGGCAGCCAGGGAAGACCAGTCTGTGACAGAGGTGAGGTGAATTTTATTCTC
Source organism: Coregonus clupeaformis (assembly GCF_020615455.1). Lineage (NCBI taxonomy): Eukaryota > Metazoa > Chordata > Actinopteri > Salmoniformes > Salmonidae > Coregonus > Coregonus clupeaformis. Next base: position 57,059,137 of record NC_059215.1, read on the forward strand.
TCTGTCCAGCAAACACTGGACAAGCCAGAAGCTATTTTAAGGCAGTCTGACAAACCTCCAGAGTTGATTTCCAAACTCTATCAAAGGTTGATAGAGGCTTTTCCCGATGACACAAAACATGTGAGGAAGACCTGGAAGACGCTACTGTTGATGATGAATGGCTACAGATATGTTAGAATGCCCAGTCATGTTTATATACAGTGGCTTGCGAAAGTATTCACCCCCCTTGGCATTTTTCCTATTTTGTTGCCTTACAACCTGGAATTTAAAAATGTTGGGGGTTTGTATCATTTGATTTACACAACATGCCTACCACTTTGAAGATGCAAAATATTTGTTATTGTGAAACAAACAAGAAATAAGACATAACTATTCACCCCACCTAAGTCAATACTTTGTAGAGACACCTTTTGCAGCAATTACAGCTGCAAGTCTCTTGGGGTGTGTCTCTATAAGCTTGGCACATCTAGCCACTGGGATTTTTGCCCATTCTTCAAGGCAAAACTGCTCCAACTCCTTCAAGTTGGATGGGTTCCGCTGGTGTACAGCAATCTTTAAGTCATACCACAGATCCTCAATTGAATTGAGGTCTGGGCTTTGACTAGGCCATTCCAAGACATTTAAATGTTTCCCCATAAACCACTCGAGTGTTGTTTTAGCAGTATGCTTAGGTTCATTGTCCTGCTGGAATGTGAACCTCCGTCTCAGTCTCAAATCTCTGGAAGACTGAAACAGGTTTCCCTCAAGAATTTCCCTGTATTTAGCGCCATCCATAATTCCTTCAATTCTGACCAGTTTCCCAGTCCCTGGATATAAAAAAATCCCCACAGCAAGATGCTGCCATCACCATGCTTCACTGTGGGGATGGTGTTCTCGGGGTGATGAGAGGCGTTGGGTTTGCGCCAGACATAGTGTTTTCCTTGATGGCGAAAAAGCTCAATTTTTATCTTGTGATGTGTGTGATAGAAGGAGTCAGGCGTAGGAGTATCACGGTTTCGGCCGAGGCTGCCTCTCTTCCTTGTTCGGGCAGGCTTCGGCGTTCGTTGTCTCCGGAATACTAGCTGCCACCGTTGTATGTTTCATGTTCGTTTGCTTTTGTCTGTTTGTTGTGACACCTGTTCTCGTTTAGCGTAATTAGTGTCCTATAAGTTTCTCGTTGTGTTTGTCTAGTGTTGTGTGTGATTGATTTATTTCTGTCGTGTGTTGTGCTTGTATATTGCTTATTCGCTCGGTTGAGCTTCCCTCCACTGTGTTGGAGCGTTTACGCACATGTTTAGTGCGCCTTTTGTTTTGTCGCCTTCGTGCGTAGTTTCGCCTTCGGGCAAGTTTGTTCGTATTTTCCTTGTTGGAAATTGAACTAAAGTCTTTTGGACTATACTTCGGTGTCCTGCGCTTGATTCCACCACTACACCCACCTACAGCATTCTTGACAGAATCACACACCTTTCAGAATGGAATCAGCAGGAGCCGCAGCAGCCCAGGCGACGCTGGAGGACAAGGTCCGTGAACAAAGTGACCAGATCCTGCAGATGGGGTCCGCACTGCAGGAGGTGATCACCACCATCCGAGGCTGGGGGACTCCTCCACCGCCATCCTCCCTGCCAGCACCATCGGCCAGTCAGCCCATTCCCGCTCCGGAACCCCGAGGAGTTCGACTCTCGCTCCCGAGGGCCTACGATGGGACCGCGGCCGGGTGTCAGGGATTCCTTCTCCAGGTGGAGCTGTACCTGGCCACCGTGCACCCGGCGCCCTCGGGACATGAGAGCGTGTCCGCCCTGATCTCCTGCCTGTCCGGGAAGGCGTTGGAATGGGCCAACGCGGAGTGGAGGAGGATCGACGCGGATACCATCACCTACGACGAGTTCTCCCGCCGCTTCAGGGCGGTGTTTGACCATCCCCCCGGAGGGGAAAGCGGCGGGGAGCGTCTGGTCTTCCTCCGGCAGGGGAGGAGGAGTGCCCAGGAGTTCGCCCTCGAATTCCGTACTCTAGCGGCAGATGCAGGGTGGAATGAGCGGGCTCTCATCGATCACTACAGATGTGGTCTTCGCGAGGACGTCCGTCGGGAGCTGGCCTGTAGGGACACCAGCCTCTCGTTCGACCAGTTGGTCGACATGTCCATCAGGCTGGATAACCTGCTAGCTACCCGCGGACGTTCCGAGGGGGTCCGTCCATTTCACCCTCCAGCGCCTCCGAGCCGTGCCCCATGGAGCTCGGGCGCTGGCGCTAGAGAGAGGAGGGGTCGGCTTATGAGGGGGGTCCATCTCCTGCACCAACTGTGGTCGGGGAGGACACACCGCGGCTAGGTGCTGGGGATGGCCTCCTAGGGGAGAGGACGACAGGTCCCGCACTGGGGATTCCTTCCAGGTGAGTAGGCGCCCCACTCACCCAGAGCTCTCTGTTGCACATTTCTGTATACCTGTGCGTTTTCCACAGGTAGCACCTCATTCCCAGCATAAGGCACTGGTAGATCCAGGCGCGGCTGGGAATTTTGTTGATAAGAAGTTTTGTTTAGCCTTAGGGATTCCCCTTCTTCCTGTTGATGTCCCTTTCCCCGTTCATGCCCTAGATAGCCGTCCGTTGGGTGCGGGCTTGATCAGGGAGGTCACTGCGCCACTTAGGATGTGTGCGCAGGGGGGGTCATCAGGAGATGATTCAGCTATTTCTGATTGACTCGCCTGCGTATCCGGTGGTGCTGGGCATGCCCTGGTTGAGTACCCATAACCCATCTATTTCGTGGCAGGAGAGGGCTCTGATGGAGTGGTCTGCCCAGTGTGTGGGTCGATGTTTGGGCGTTTCCGTAGGGGCTACCTCGGTGGAGAGTCCAAACCAGGTGCCCGCATTGCACATTCCCCCTGAGTATGGGGATTTGGCTATTGCGTTTAGTAAGTCGAGGGCGACGCGATTGCCGCCCCATAGGCAGGGAGATTGTGCGATAGACCTCCAGGCAGGAGCTGCGCTCCCACGGAGCCATGTGTATCCTCTGTCTCAAGAGGAGAAGAAAGCTATGGAGACTTACATAGACGAATCTCTGAGACAAGGATACATACGGCCTTCCACTTCCCATGCGTCCTCGAGTTTCTTTTTTGTGAAGAAAAAGGATGGTGGTTTACGCCCGTGCATCGATTACCGTGGTCTCAATCAGATCACGGTGAAGTACAGTTATCCACTCCCGCTGATTGCGACCATGACTGAGTCATTGCATGGGGCGCGTTTCTTCACTAAATTAGATCTCAGGAGCGCGTACAACTTGGTGCGCATCAGGGAGGGCGATGAATGGAAGACAGCCTTTAGTACCACCTCGGGCCATTACAAGTATCTTGTCATGCCATACGGGTTGATGAACGCTCCGTCAGTTTTCCAATCATTCGTGGATGAGATCTTCAGGGACATGCAGGGGCAGGGGGTGGTTGTGTACATAGATGACATTCTCGTGTACTCGCCTACCCGTGTCGAGCATGTGGCCCTGGTGCGCAGAGTGTTGCGGAGGCTGGTGGAGCACGACCTGTATGTTAAGGCAGAGAAGTGTCTGTTTTTCCAGGAGTCGGTCTCCTTTTTGGGGTATCAGTTGTCTGCGTCAGGGGTGAAGATGGAGGTAGACCGGGTGTCAGCCGTGCGTAATTGGCAAACACCAACCACTGTGAAGGAGGTGCAGCAGTTTTTGGGGTTCGCGAATTACTACCGGAGGTTTATCCGGGGTTTTGGACAGGTGGCAGCTCCCATCACGTCTCTTTTGAAGGGGGGTCCGGTGCGTCTGCAGTGGTCTGCCGAGGCGGACAGGGCGTTTGGGAGGCTGAAGGACCTGTTTACCTCGGCCCCGGTGCTGGCGCATCCGGATCCCTCTTTGCCATTTCAGGTAGAGGTGGACACGTCTGAGGCCGGTATAGGAGCCGTGCTTTCACAACGGTCAGGCGCGCCACCTAAACTCCGCCCCTGTGCTTTTTATTCCAAGAAGCTCAGTCCGGCGGAGCGAAACTATGACGTAGGGGACAGGGAGCTGTTAGCCGTGGTACAGGCCCTAAAGGTGTGGAGGCACTGGCTTGAGGGGGCTCAACACCCTTTCCTCACTTTGACGGACCACCGTAACCTGGAGTACATCCGGGCAGCGAGGAGGCTGAACCCTCGTCAGGCAAGATGGAATATGTTTTTGACCCGGTTTACATTTAAGATCACGTACATCCCTGGGTCACAGAACGGGAAGGCAGATGCACTGTCTCGGCGGTATGACACGGAGGAGAGGTCCGTGGAGCCCACTCCCATACTGCCGGAGTCGTGTCTGGTGGCACCGGTAGTGTGGGAGGTCGATGCTGAGCTCGAGCGGGCGTTACGCACCGACCCTAGTCCACCGCAATGCCCGGAGGGTCGGAAGTACGTTCCGCTCGAGGTTCGGGATCGATTGATCTATTGGGCTCACACGTCACCCTCCTCTGGACACCCTGGTATCGGCCGGACAGTGCACTGTCTTAGTGCCAAGTACTGGTGGCCCACGTTGGCAAGGGATGTGAGGGTTTATGTTTCCTCCTGCTCGGTGTGCGCCCAGTGTAAGGCGCCTAGACATCTGCCTAGGGGTAAGTTACTACCCCTGCCCGTTCCACAACGACCATGGTCTCACCTCTCGGTGGATTTCCTTACTGACCTTCCTCCTTCACAGGGGAATACCACTATACTGGTCGTTGTGGACCGGTTTTCTAAGGCCTGTCGTTTGCTCCCCATGCCGGGCCTTCCTACCGCCTCTGCAAACTGCCGAAGCACTATTCACCCATGTGTTCCGGCACTACGGGGTACCCGAGGATATTGTGTATGATCGAGGTCCCCAATTTACCTCCAGGGTCTGGAGAGCCTTTATGGAGCGGTTGGGGGTCTCGGTGAGCCTCACCTCGGGTTACCACCCGGAGAGTAATGGGCAGGTGGAACGCGTGAACCAGGATGTGGGTAGGTTTCTTAGAACATACTGCCAGGACCGGCCGGAGGAGTGGGCAAGGTACGTTCCCTGGGCCGAGATGGCCCAGAATTCCCCTACGCCATTCCTCCACTAACCTAACCCCCTTTCCAATGTGTGTTAGGTTACCAGCCGGTTCTGGCACCTTGGCAGCAGAGCCAGATCGAGGCTCCTGCGGTGGATGAGTGGGCGCGGCGCTCGGAGGAGACATGGAACGCTGCACACGTCCACCTGCAGCGGGCCCTCCGACGTCATAAGGTGAGCGCCGATCTCCACCGCAGTGAGGGACCGGTGTACGCACCTGGTGATCGAGTCTGGCTCTCTACCAGAAACCTGCCCCTCCGCCTGCCCTGTCGGAAACTGGGTCGGGCGGTTTGTAGGGCCATTTAAAGTCCTGAGAAGGTTGAACGAGGTGTGTTACAAATTACAACTACCTGTTGAATATAAAAGTATTAACCCCTCGTTCCATGTGTCCCTTCTCAGGCCGGTGGTAGCTGGCCCACTCCAAGAAAGTGAGATCAGGGAGACTCCTCCACCCCCATTGGACATCGAGGGGGCACCGGCGTACTCCGTGAGGTCCATCTTGGATTCGAGACGTCGGATGGGGGGTCTCCAATATCTAGTGGAGTGGGAGGGATACGGTCCGGAGGAACGGTGCTGGGTGCCGAGGAGAGACATTTTGGACCCGTCTCTCCTGACGGAATTCCATCGTGGGCACCCGACGCACCCTGCTTTTGTCTGTTTGTTGTGACACCTGTTCTCGTTTAGCGTAATTGGTGTCCTATAAGTTTCTCGTTGTGTTTGTCTAGTGTTGTGTGTGATTGATTTATTTCTGTCGTGTGTTGTGCTTGTATATTGCTTATTCGCTCGGTTGAGCTTCCCTCCACTGTGTTGGAACGTTTACGCACATGTTTAGTGTGCCTTTTGTTTTGTCGCCTTCGTGCGTAGTTTCGCCTTCGGGCAAGTTTGTTCGTATTTTCCTTGTTGGAAATTGAACTAAAGTCTTTTGGACTATACTTCGGTGTCCTGCGCTTGATTCCACCACTACACCCACCTACAGCATTCTTGACAAGGAGAGTAATCCAAAAAGTTTATTCCGCCAATAAACAGTTGCGCAAGCATGCGACAACAAAACTCAGGCACAGGGGAAATATAATAATAATAATAGTATGCCATTTAGCAGACACTTTTATCCAAAGCGACTTACAGTCATGTGTGCATACATTTTTACGTATGGGTGGTCCCGGGGATCGAAATATCTACCCTGGCAACAACAAGGTAAGGGTAGCTCAACCGAGCTTCACACAGCTCACTACAAACAATCACCCACACAGACAAGGAAGCAGAGGGAACACTTATACAATGACTAATTGGGGATAAGGACCAGGTGTGTGTGATTAATTAGACAAGACTAGTGGAATGATGATAAATGGTTTGGTTGTGGAGTGCTAGCCAAGGAATACCTAATACCACAGGGAAAGCAGGAGACTCAATAATGGAAAAAGTAACCTGCTCACAATGAGTCTCTTGGGTAATCATGGTGACTGGTGCAGTAACTGCAGTAAATTTTGATCTCCTGAGTGGCGCAGTGGTCTAAGGCACTGCATCGCAGTGCTTGCTGTGCCACTAGAGATCCTGGTTCGAATCCAGGCTCTGTCGCAGCCGGCCGCGACCGGGAGACTCATGGGCAGCGCACAATTGGCCTAGCGTTGTCCAGGGTAGGGGAGGGAATGGCCGGCAGGGATGTAGCTCAGTTGATAGAGCATGGCGTTTGCAACGCCAGGGTTGCGGGTTCGATTCCCACGGGGGACCAGTATGAAAAAAAAAAAAAAGGTATTCACTAACTGTAAGTCGCTCTGGATAAGAGCGTCTGCTAAATGACTAAAATGTAATGTAAATGTAACTTCCTTAACCAACCTGGACCCTAATGGTCGACTATCAAGTGCTCTAATGGGGCATGGAATGGATAGGGGAATCCATGGAATGCCTATACGGTGGGCGAATGCCCTGTCCATAAAGTTCCCAGCTGCGCCTGAATAGACTAGCACCTTATACTGGGGAACATCCATGTGCTCAGGAAAGGAGACGAGTATCTTACAGTGCACAGCAGAAGGCTCTGAACGAGTGTGGGTGTTCGATACCTGGGGTGATGCGAGAGTGCACTGACTGTCGCCTCCAAACCTAGAAGAGCGTTGACGACAACGTGTGGTGAAATGTCCCTTCACGCCACCAGTGTGGCACTGGCGCTGTCGTCCTCTGCTCTCTCGGCCAGCGGCTCCACCCAGCTCCATCGGTCCGAGTCTTCCGGGGTGGAAACAGGCAGACCCCTACCAGGACGTCCTCTGGCTGCAAGCAGGTTGTCCAACCGAATGGCCATGTCCACCGGTTTATCTATCAACTGAGCTACATCCCTGCCGGCCATTCCCTCCCCTACCCTGGACAACGCTAGGCCAATTGTGCGCTGCCCATGAGTCTCCCGGTCGCGGCCGGCTGCGACAGAGCCTGGATTCGAACCAGGATCTCTAGTGGCACAGCAAGCACTGCGATGCAGTGCCTTAGACCACTGCGCCACTCAGGAGATCAAAATTTACTGCAGTTACTGCACCAGCATGGTGTCCCGGCAGGCTAGTTCCAGCATGGTGTCCCGGCAGGCTAGTTCCCGTCGGACGTCCTCCTGCAGATGGCACCGAAAATGGTCGATCAGGGCCCGCTCGTTCCACCCGGACCCCGCTGCCAGCGTCCGGAACTCCAACGCGAAGTCCTGCGCGGTCCTCGTCCCCTTTCTCAGGTGGACCAGTTGCTCACCCGCCTCTCGACCCTCTGGTGGGTGTTCGAATACTGCCCAAAAGGGGCGAGCGAACTCCCTGTAGTCCTCCAATGCGGCTCCTCCTTCATTCCACACAACGTTGGCCCACTCCAGGGCTTTCCCACAGAGGCAGGAAACGAGGACGGACACCTTCTCCCGCTCCGATGGTGCCAGCCTGATGCTGGTGAAGTAAAGCTCCAATTGGAGGAGGAATCCTTGGCACAGCGCCGCTGTCCCCTCAAACGCCCGTGGTCGGGGTATCTGGATCCCTACTGGTCCTGGGGTGTAGGTGGCTGGATCCGGTTGGCCAGCTGGTCTCGACAGATTGGGTCTGCTCCTGTCCAGGCGTTGGACGACCTGAGGAACCCGATTCATCGCTTCCCCCAAGCTGGCCAGCATCGTGGAGTGCTCCTGGACCCGTGCCACGACTCCAGGCATGCGCTCTTCTCCCGCTGACTCCATAGGAGGTGGGTGATTATGTGATGCGTGTGATAGAAGTCAGGCGCAGGAGAGTAATACTCATCCAAAAAGTGTATTCCGTCGATAAGCAGTTGCGCAAGCATGCGACAACAAAACTTAGGCACAGGGGAAATATCTACCCTGGCAACAACAAGGTAAGTGTAGCTCAACCGAGCTACACACAGTTCACTACAAACAATCACCCACACAGACAAGGAAGCAGAGGGAACAATTATACAATGACTAATTAGGGATAAGGACCAGGTGTGTGTGATTTAATTAGACAAGACTAGTGGAGTGATGATAAATGGATCGGCAGCAGCTAGTAAGCCGGTGACGACGAACGCCGAAATCTGCCCGAACAAGGAGGGGAGGCAGCCTTAGCGGAAGTCGTGACACATCTGAACAGAATACCTTCTTCCATATGTTTGGGGAGTCTCCCACATGGCTTTTGGCGAACAACAAATGTGTTTGCTTATTTTTTTCTTTTTTTCTTTAAGCAATGGCTTTTTTTCTGGCCACTCTTCCGTAAAGCCCATCTCTGTGGAGTGTACGGCTTAAAGTGGTCCTATGGACAGATACTCCAATCTCCACTGTGGAGCTTTGCAGCAGCTTCAGGGTTATCTTTGGTCTCTTTGTTGCCTCTCTGATTAATGCCCTCCTTGCCTGGTCCGTGAGTTTTGGTGGTCGGCCCTCTCTTAGCAGGTTTGTTGTGGTGCCATATTCTTTCCATTTTTTAATAATGGATTTAATGGTGCTCCTTGAGATGTTCAAAGTTTCTGATATTTTTTTATAACCCAACCCTGATCCACAACTTTGTCCCTGACCTGTTTGGAGAGCTCCTTGGTCTTCATGGTGCCACTTGTTGGTGGTGCCCCTTGCTTAGTGGTGTTGAGATCATATGACAGATCATGTGACACTTAGATTGCACACATGTGGACTTTATTTAACTAATTATGTGACTTCTGAAGGTAATTGGTTGCACCAGATCTTATTTAGGGGCTTCATACCAAAGGGGGTGAATAAACATGCACGCACCACTCTTCTGTTATTGATTTATTGGAATTCTTTGAAACAAGTTATTTTTTTCATTTCACTTCACCAATTTGGACTATTTTGTGTATGTCCATTACTTGAAATCCATATAAAAATCCATTTAAATTACAGGTTGTAATGCAACAAAATAGGAAACACGCCAAGGGGGATGAATACTTTTGCAAGGCACTGTAATCTCAGACGTAAATTACTGCAGTTTAAGACAATCTATAGAACATACTAAATGCCAGTGAAACTGAATATCATGCACTTAGAAATTGTATTATTCTGCTGAAGGTGTAAAGCACAAAATGGAACATATTTGCATATGTTGTGGTCTTGTGAATGCTGGCTGAATTCTGGCAAAGAGTATGTTTCTTTTATCTCAGCATGTCTGCAGATTCTCCCTTCTCCCTGTTTTTGTTTGCTTGGAAATGTTGATACTGGAGACTGTTATCAGAAGAAACTGTGTAACCTAGCATTTATAGTGGCTAATAAATGCATTGCCATTAATTGGAAGGTTGGTTATCCTCCCACAATGTATGGAAGAAATATCAAGTTATGTACAATATCACTAGATTTGTTTTAAGATTAAGGGTATACTGTGCAACTTTCATAAGGTCTGGATGCCTTATATGGGATACTTTACGACAAAAGGAGCCTGTATTGAAAACATGCCCACATCAGGGGAGATTTAGGCAATCCCTTGCTGCTGGGCTGCACAGTCTTGGCCCTGGGGGTCTGCTGTACTGTTGTCACGCTGGCCTTGGCCTAACACACCTGAAACCAATAATGCATGTTTCACTAAGATCCTAAAGCTGAGTGGGGTGTGTTGGGTTGGGGCGCTACAGGGCCGTGGACCCCTAGGGGCAGGACGGGCTGACCCAGCTATATTGTGTAAAAAGAGCTCTACAGTACTATTAGGCCTATGATATGAATTAGATGGAGGGTGTACTGTTTCTGTGTCAGTGTGTAGGTGTATGTGTGTTTTCATTCAACTTTTGTTTTCCAAACCTTTCCGTTGAGACATGGAAAGTAAGTTGTGTTGTGGAGAGAGTTTAGTTTTTGACTAGACTGGTGGGGGTCGGGCGTGTAGGCGGCTCGGGTTAGCTGGGCGGTCTGGCTGAAATTTTATATGGAGGATGTCTTAAAGACAATCTAAAGTTGTCTTTGTACTTTATTTGTAAGAGTTGTTCATTTGTTAGGCTATTGGTTAAAGGTGCAACACAATATTGATTAATGAATTATCATGGATCTAGTTCAGTCTTATCAATCACTTAAACATATTTAATAATCTCATACCTAGCTTGATGACGGTGGGCATTTTTACTTACTTTTTGTTGTTCTAAATACAGACTGCTAGAAGGGCCATGGGTCATTTTAGATTGTGTAGAAATGCAGGAAATACGCTTTGGATGCCCCAAAAAATGGGAGGGCCCCCTGACACCCTGCCAAGTTATGTCCCCCTCTGCAAATAGCGCTGCTGGGGGATTTAAAAAGTCATAGTCAATCAATCAATAATATAATAATACGCAAAAATGTTAATTTTGTATTTACAATATGTAGAATCTATAAGAATAGAAAGGTTCAGAACTTTTCTGAAACATCACAGCGGAAAAATATATGGCAAATAGAACTCAAAACGGAATGGTGTTCAGAGATACAGTGAGGGAAAAAAGTATTTGACCCCCTGCTGATTTTGTACGTTTGCCCACTGACAAAGAAATGATCAGTCTATAACTTTAATGGTAGGTTTATTTGAACAGTGAGAGACAGAATAAAAACAACAAAATCCAGAAAAACGCATGTAAAACATTTTATAAATTGATTTGCATTTTAATTAGGGAAATAAGTAGTTGACCCCTCTGCAAAACATGACATTGTACTTGGTGGCAAAACCCTTGTTGGCAATCACAGAGGTCAGATGTTTCTTGTAGTTGGCCACCAGGTTTGCACACATCTCAGGATGGATTTTGTCCCACTCCTCTTTGCAGATCTTCTCCAAGTCATTAAGGTTTCGAGGCTGACGTTTGGCAACTCGAACCTTCAGCTCCCTCCACAGATTTTCTATGGGATTAAGGTCTGGAGACTGGCTAGGCCACTCCAGGACCTTAATGTGCTTCTTCATGAGCCACTCCTTTGTTGCCTTGGCCTTGGCCACTCCTTTGTTGCCTCCCTTTAAGAGTGTGCTCCTAATCTCAGCTCGTTACCTGTTTAAAATACACCTGGGAGCCAGAAATCTTTCTGATTGAGAGGGGGTCAAATACTTATTTCCCTCATTAAAATTCAAATCAATGTATAACATTTTTGCCATGCGTTTTTCTGGATGTTTTTGTTGTTATTCTGTTATAGACTGATCATTTCTTTGTACAAAATCATCAGGGGATCAGATACTTTTTCCCTCACTGTAGATGGGAGGGGTTGAGTGGAGCTGAAGGATGGGACTAAAAACAAACAAAAGATATCTATTGTCAAATATACTCTGTCCGTGAAATGTATATACAGTGGGGGAAAAAAGTATTTAATCAGCCACCAATTGTGCAAGTTCTCCCACTTAAAAAGATGAGAGAGGCCTGTAATTTTCATCATAGGTACACGTCAACTATGACAGACAAATTGAGAAAAATCACATTGTAGAATTTTTAATGAATTTATTTGCAAATTATGGTGGAAAATAAGTATTTGGTCACCTACAAACAAGCAAGATTTCTGGCTCTCACAGACCTGTAACTTCTTCTTTAAGAGGCTCCTCTGTCCTCCCCTCGTTACCTGTATTAATGGCACCTGTTTGAACTTGTTATCAGTATAAAAGACACCTGTCCACAACCTCAACCAGTCACACTCCAAACTCCATTATGGCCAAGACCAAAGAGCTGTCAAAGGACACCAGAAACAAAATTGTAGACCTGCACCAGGCTGGGAAGACTGAATCTGCAATAGGTAAGCAGCTTGGTTTAAAGAAATCAACTGTGGGAGCAATTATTAGGAAATGGAAGACATACAAGACCACTGATAATCTCCCTCGATCTGGGGCTCCACGCAAGATGTCACCCCGTGGGGTCAAAATGATCACAAGAACGGTGAGCAAAAATCCCAGAACCACACGGGGGGACCTAGTGAATGACCTGCAGAGAGCTGGGACCAAAGTAACAAAGCCTACCATCAGTAACACACTACGCCGCCAGGGACTCAAATCCTGCAGTGCCAGACGTGTCCCCCTGCTTAAGCCAGTACATGTCCAGGCCCGTCTGAATTTTGCTAGAGTGCATTTGGATGATCCAGAAGAGGATTGAGAGAATGTCATATGGTCAGATGAAACCAAAATATAACTTTTTGGTAAAAACCCAACTCGTCGTGTTTGGAGGACAAAGAATGCTGAGTTGCATCCAAAGAACACCATATCTACTGTGAAGCATGGGGGTGGAAACATCATGCTTTGGGGCTGTTTTTCTGTAAAGGGACCAGGACGACTGATCCGTGTAAAGGAAAGAATGAATGGGGCCATGTATTGTGAGATTGTGAGTGAAAACCTCCTTCCCTCAGCAAGGGCATTGAAGATGAAACGTGGCTGGGTCTTTCAGCATGACAATGATCCCAAACACACCGCCCGGGAAACGAAGGAGTGGCTTCGTAAGAAGCATTTCAACGTCCTGGAGTGGCCTAGCCAGTCTCCAGATCTCAACCCCATAGAAAATCTTTGGAGGGAGTTGAAAGTCTGTGTTGCCCAGCGACAGCCCCAAAACATCACTGCTCTAAAGGAGATCTGCATGGAGGAATGGGCCAAAATAGCAGCAACAGTGTGTGAAAACCTTGTGAAGACTTACAGAAAACGTTTGACCTGTGTCATTGCCAACAAAGGGTATATAACAAAGTATTGAGAAACTTTTGTTATTGACCAAATACTGATTTTCCACCATAATTTGCAAATAAATTCATAAAAAATCCTACAATGTGATTTCCTGGATTTTTTTATCTCATTTTGTCTGTCATAGTTGACGTGTACCTATGATGAAAATTACAGGCCTCTCTCATCTTTTTAAGTGGGAGAACTTGCACAATTGGTGGCTGACTAAATACTTTTTTCCCCCACTGTAGTTGTGTATAAGCTGGAAGTAGAAGCGTAAGTGTTGTTGTCCATTAGTTTGGATGGTAGGGTTAGGGGAAAACAATAAAGGAAAATATACATTTAAAAAAAGATATGAGGGATTGGAAATGATGCAGGCAATTACATTGATTGAAGCCACAATCTATCTGCTATATTAAAGCTGATCTACCCTGTAAAAAAATGAAATAAATAAATAACAAATATTATGGCCCCCCCTACTTCTAAAACCAAAGTTGCGCCCCTGCTCTAAATACACATTACGTAATACATCAAATAACACGTATAACACTCATACACTTATCCACACACTCCCTTATGCACACACCCATACAAAACGATGTGCACAAGTCGGTGTGTGTGTCTGCTTGCGTGTGTGCACACACTACTGACACCTGCATGCACACATACATTCCATATATAATCTCATTGTATCTCATTGTACCTACTTAATGGTGTTACATGTAAACATTGTATAATCTCATTGTATCTCATTTTACCTACTTAATGGTGTTACATGTAAACATTGTATAATCTCACTGTACCGATATGTCTTCCTTTTTTTACTTATCAAAGCAAAATGCTTTTTAGATTATCACATTATTATTCATAATATTAATTTATTTTATTTCTATTCATAAAAATATATATATTGTAGTATTTATACATATATATATAGTCAAAAGTGTGGACAAACCTACTCATTCCAGGGTTTTTCTTTATTTTTACTATTATTCTACATTGTAGATGTCACGATCGTCGTAAGAGGCAGACCAAGGCCTCATGATATGCGTACATCTTTTAATGAGTACTAAATACACGAACAACAAAACGATACGTGAAGTCAAAAGGTTCACCAACACAAACCTATACAGATCAAGATCCCACAAATGACAAGTGCAAAACAGGCTGCCTAAGTATGGTCCCAATCAGAGACAACAAGCCACAGCTGCCTCCGATTGGGAACCACCCCGGCCAACATAGAAACACACGAACTAGAACAAGAACATAGAAAACACAACACAGACACTACACACCCTGGCTCAACATTAAAGAGTCCCCAGAGCCAGGGCGTGACAGTAGAATAATATTGAAGACATGAAAACTATGAAATAACACATATTTGAATCATGTAGTAACCAAAAAAGTGTTAAACAAATCAAAATATATTTTATATTTGAGATTCTTCAAAGCAGCCACCCTTTGCCTTGATGACAGCTTTGCACACTCTTGGCATTTTCTCAACCAGCTTCATGAGGTAGTCACCTGGAATGCATTTCAATTAACAGGTGTGCCTTGCTAAAAGTTAATTTGTGGAATTTCTTTCTTTCTTAATGCGTTTGAGCCAATCAGTTGTAAAGGACATCAATTAGAAGAAGAGACTTGCTTGGGCCAAGAAACACGAGCAATGGACATTAGACCGGTGGAAATCTGTCCTTTGGTCTGATGAGTCCAAATTTGAGATATTTGGTTCCAACTGCCATGTCTTTGTGAGACGCAGAGTAGGTGAACGGATGATTTCCGCATGTGTGGTTCCCACCGTGAAGCATGGAGGAGGAGGTGTTATGGTGTGGGGGTGCTTTGCTGGTGACACTGTCTATGATTTATTTAGAATTCAAGGCACACTTAACCAGCATGGCTACCACAGCATTCTGCAGCAATACGCCATCCCATCTGGTTTGCGCTTAGTGGGACTATCATTTGATTTTCAACAGGACAATGACCCAAAACACACCTCCAGGCTGTGTAAGGGCTATTTGACCAAGAAGGGGAGTGATGGAGTGCTGCATCAGATGACCTGGCCTCAACAGTCACCTGACCTCAACCCAATTGAGCTGGTTTGGGATGAGTTTGACTGCAGAGTGAAGGAAAAGCAGCCAACAAGTGCTCAGCACATGTGGGAACAAGTGTTCAGCACAGGTGAAGCTGTTTGAGAGAATGTCACGAGTTTGCAAAGCTGTCATCAAGGCAAAGGGTGGCTACTTTGAAGAATCTAAAATATCAATTTTATTTTGATTTGCTTAACACTCTTTTGGTTTCTACATGATTCCATATATGTTATTTCATAGTTTTCATGTCTTCACTATTATTCTACAATGTAGAAAATAATAAAAATAAAGAATGAGTAGGTGTGTCCAAACTTTTGACTGGTACTGTATATATTTTCCCCTTTCTCTAATCACCGATTTTTGTTATTTATTTTTTACTATTATTGTTGAGGTCATTATCACACATAGGTTTAGCAACAGTGGCATTGTCATTCATGTTAATAAAGCTTATCTGAATCTGAGAGAGAGAGAAAGTATGGGGTTGTTCCCCTTTGTCCGGGCTGGGTAGCATTTCAGGGCACGGGTAGGGGTAGTGGCTGGGGCTGGGGAGGGATAGGGGATATACAAATGGCTACTGCCTGTCAGCCTGCCCCCTCAGAGTCAGTAGTGGAGCATGCTGCTCCACACACACACCCTCACACACACACACACACACACACACACACAGAGCACAGAAGACTGAGGGAGCTTAGTCAGAAACGTCCCCCCTTTCACACACACATTCGCATGTGTGTCTGGATGTGTGGCATTCCTAAACACCCTCTCTATCTCGCTCTTTCCTTTACTTTACCTTTGGTTGTGCTCTCTCCCTCCCTCCTCCCTTCTCCTTCTCTAGTTTTCCTTCTGCTCTGCCTGTGGCTGGCAGTTGTCTGAGAGAGTGTGTGTTGAAGAAAACAGAAGAGAAGAGCTGCAGGACGGGTCAGGATGCTGTGGACTCTGCAGATGTATGCATCTACAGGTTTCCCTCAGGGCTGACTGAAGACAAGACAAAAACACTGGATGCACCAGGATCCTAAAACACAGCTTGTCTATTTTTTTTGCATCTCCCTTGGTTCTCAATCGGTCCCTCAGTCCCTCAGTTGTTCATTTTTTTCCTCCTTTTTGGTGCTTTTCCACGGGTGCTATTTTTGCAGCCACTCAGAAGAGAAGATGAGGTTCAGGTTGTCTCAAGCCGCTTTGCAGCCCTTTGTTCTAGGAGTGCTGCTGTCACTGGTGGACACCAAAGGAACCTTCTATGGAACAGGCCATGGGAACCCTTTCTATGGAGGAGGCCATGGCAACAGATACAACCTGTACAAGTCTGGAGTCAACCAACACTACACCCCGGGCAAACCCATGGGCCGCCACAAGTAAGTGCACCTCCTGAAACTGTCTCCAGCCTCACCTGTACAAGTCATACTTTGTAATGACTTGGATTCATACAGCACCGCTCAAAGTGCTCAAAGTGATTTACCTGGCAATAGGGATTTCCATTGCAAATAGAAATATGGACTTATAGTATTTTTCCAAAACAATTTACAATATAACAGGGGAACCCACCTTCAGCCGTATTTTCACATGAGCAACACATTACGGATGGGTAATAGAAATATGCTTTTGTTTAGCGTATCGCTTCAATAACACTGGCTGAATTGACTCGTGGTTTCTTTCTCTCTCACACAAACATCGTCAGCCTTTCTCTGCGGTTCACATTTAAAACCATCTGTGACTGAGGATAAACATTATGGAGAAACAATGACATGCTGCATTATGGAGACAGAGTCATTATAAGGTGTATTGCACTGTGGAGGGGAGAGCTTAGCTGATGACAGGGGAATTGATCTTCTGAGCTCTGTGTGTGCCAGTGTGTGTGTGTGTATGTGTGCGTGCATGCCTTTGTGTGTGTGTGTGTGGGGGGGGGGGGTTCAATTAGAAGACTAGAAGACCTACAGCTGGGTACCCCTAGCCAGATGGGTGTGATGCTAGTGGAAGGCTAAACTAGTACCAGGGCTTGTTGCTTTCTGATCCTGTTTTAGTCATGTAGTAATAATCAATTCAATCAAACCCTTATTTTTTGGTGTCTCTTTTTGGTGTCTCTGGTAATGGACAAAGAAACAAGCGAGAAGACAGAACAAGGCAAACATTTACCCTCCCACCCCCCTCCCACAGAACTTCCCTAACCCATAGTTAGATTACTGATTCACAATAGCAGTCTTAGAGAGTCATACGCTGATATAAGAACCATTATGTTTCTTTCACTTGCTCCATGTATCCGTGCTACAGATATTTCCATGTTTATAATGTCCATGAATGACAGCAGCCACTGCTGTCTTTTTAAAGAGGAGCCTGCCAACACAAATATATAATTTTTCTGTCTGCTGTTGAACCAGCCAGCCAAATACGTAGCTGTTTGAGAGACAGGCCCAAAGTAGTGTCATCATTTAACAGTCAGATAGTGAACATGGGATATTTCTACAAATTATATCAAAGAGATGTGTAGCAAAATGTGTAGCTACATTTGAAATTGTGTTTTTTTACATTGGATAAAAGTAGAGACTCAGAGATAGAAAATGGTATATCATGCACTGCAGTTGAGGAACAATGGGAAAATACTGTAGTTCTGATTTGAAAGTTGATGAACTTGTAATCCCAGAGAAAATGGCCCTTAAATATTTTGGTAGACCTACTGGAGAGCTCTTCTTTGTCTACACCCATTCAGCATCGTTCACACCCTCTTAAGCCTTAGCCCCGCCCAGCTCTTTAAAGATTCACATGTGAGACCATGCACTAAACAGAGTGAGTAGTTTAGTAAAAAACCAAAGATTTCAAGACTAAAAGTGGTAGAAGTAGTAGCCTACAATAAGGAAAAACTCCAGGTAAAACTACACTTTATCTAGTCTTTGGCCTATTTCCTAATCTGACTTTCCTCTTTAAGGAATACCTGGGATAGGATAAATTAATCATTCTACCCTCCCCCTCCCCCACCCCCCCCAATCTATCATAAGGAGAATGCACCAATTTGTTAGTCGCTCTGGATAAGAGCGTCTGCTAAATTACGAAAATGTAATGTAAAATGTGCAAGTCATGTTGTTCTTCACATTACTGTCTCTGGTAAACACACACTATATCAAATAAAAGTGTATTTGTCACATGCACAGGATACAAAAGGTGTACACGGTACAGTGAAATGGTTACTTGCATAGTGGCAATATCAAAAACAGAAAGTGTCCAGCTAAAAATATTTCATAAATATTTCAGAATTATTAGATGACGCTTACCCAACACACTTGTCTAAATGGATGGTTCATGTGAAGGAAATGCTATAACCACCACCCTGCCACATCTAGCTACAGTTGAAGTCGGAAGTTTACATACACTTAGGTTAGAGTCATTAAAACTCGTTTTTCAACCACTCCACAAATTTCTTGTTAACAAACTATAGTTTTGGCAAGTCGGTTAGGACATCTACTTTGTGCATGACACAAGTAATTTGTCCAACAATTGTTTACAGACAGATTATTTCACTTATAATTCACTGTATCACAATTCCAGTGGGTCAGAAGTTTATATACACTAAGTTGACTGTGCCTTTAAACAGCTTGGAAAATTCCAGAAAATGATGTCATGGCTTTAGAAGCTTCTGATAGGCTAACTGACATTTGAGTCAATTGGAGGTGTACCTGTGGATGTATTTCAAGGCCTACCTTCAAATTCAGTGCCTCTTTGCTTGACATCATGGGAAAATCCAAAGAAATCAGCCAAGACCTCAGAAAAAAATGTGTAGACCTCCACAAGTCTGGTTCATCCTTGGGAGCAATTTCCAAACGCCTGAAGGTACCATGTTCATCTGTACAAACAATAGTACACAAGTATAAACACCACGGGACCACGCAGCCGTCATACCGCTCAGGAAGGAGACGCATTCTGTCTCCTAGAGATGAACGTACTTTGGTGCGAAAAGTGCAAATCAATCCCAGAACAACAGAAATGGACTGTGTGAAGATGCTGGAGGAAACAGGTACAAAGGTATCTATATCCACAGTAAAACTAGTCCTATATCGACATAACCTGAAAGGTCGCTCAGCAAGGAAGAAGCCACTGCTCCAAAACCGCCATAAAAAAGCCAGACTACGGTTTGCAACTGCACATGGGGACAAAGATCGTACTTTTTGGAGAAATGTCCTCTGGTCTGATGAAACAAAAATAGAACTTTTTGGCCATAGTGACCATCGTTATGTTTGGAGGAAAAAGGGGAAGGCTTGCAAGCCAAAGAACACCATTCCAACCGTGAAGCACGGGGGTGGCAGCATCATGCTGTGGGGGTGCTTTGCTGCAGGAGGGACTGGTGCACTTCACAAAATAGATGGCATCATGAGGAAGGAAAATTATGTGGATATATTGGAGCAACATCTCAAGACATCAGTCAGGAAGTTAAAGCTTGGTCGCAAATGGGTCTTCCAAATGGACAATGACCCCAAGCACACTTCCAAAGTTGTGGCAAAATGGCTTAAGGACAACAAAGTCAAGGTATTGGAGTGGCCATCACAAGCCCTGACCTCAATCCTATAGAAACGTTGTTGGCAGAACTGAAA
This sequence comes from Coregonus clupeaformis, assembly GCF_020615455.1. Classification (NCBI taxonomy): domain Eukaryota; kingdom Metazoa; phylum Chordata; class Actinopteri; order Salmoniformes; family Salmonidae; genus Coregonus; species Coregonus clupeaformis. The sequence goes on from NC_059215.1 coordinate 57,078,875, forward strand.
AAGCGTGTGCGATCAAGGAGGCCTACAAACCTGACTCAGTTACACCAGCTCTGTCAGGAGGAATGGGCCAAAATTCACCCAACTTATTGTGGGAAGCTTGTGGAAGGCTACCCGAAACGTTTGCCCCAAGCTAAACAATTTAAAGGCAATGCTACCAAATACTAATTGAGTGTATGTAAACTTCTGACCCACAGGGAATGTGATGAAAGAAATAAAAGCTGAAATAAATCATTCTCTCTACTATTATTCTGACATTTCACATTCTTTAAATAAAGTGATTATCCTAACTGACCTAAGACAGGGCATTTTTACTAGGATTAAATATCAGTAATTGTGAAAAACCGACTTCAACTGTACATTGCATTTCTTATCCGAATGAGCGGTGGTTAGGGTGCTAAGTATTATGATACTGTGAGCGTAGTTTCCAAAATGTAACAGCAATAGTTTGAATCTCTGTCTCTCCCTTCCACTCTGACCCCTCCTTCTCCTATCCACGCAGTCATGTTATTGTTAGTCCAGTCCACTAGGGACCTGTTTTCATTGTATTACATTAGTAATCAATAACCTATATTGTGATTCTGTTATTATTTAGTTAGTTAGAAAAGAAATAATTAAGCCAATGTGTGTATTGTTGATTCATCAATAAGGTTAGGGTTCTTGCAGGTTCAAGGATTATGCGACGTTCAGAATGAGACTGATATGAGGTAATTATTATTATGTTATCGATATATAACATATGTCTCTTCTTAGAGTTTAATTTGGGAGATGGTAACTCGTTAAACAACTTATTCCGTGGTGCCTCAAATTCCTAATGAGTTGTTATGTGATTAATTTAATCGAGTGACAATTAAACATAGTTAGTTGATTCGATAAATAACAGTCATCACATTAATGTAAGTCATGTCACGACACCAACAAATACTTACTCAAGTGATAACATAGCTGGATCTAGGGGGAGAATCTCTCGCTCTAGTTCGTGTGGTTTTCTCCCTTTTCCTCATTTTATCATAAAAACTAAAAGGATTGTCATTGCAATTAATTGATTATATACAAGAACATAGGAATTGTTATGAGTGACCCATGCTGAAAGATGAAAGGACTGTGAAGAACATCGAGATGTTCAGCGTTGTAGAGAAAGACAGTTCCACATAGCAGGTTGTTGTTTGGCCCTGGGGGTTTTCAGTTCTGTCCTTTTCCCCTTTCTCTTGCTTGGCTTCCCCTGCGAGCTGTACCACTCTGGACAGCACCCCAGCTCCCTGCTGCTTTCCTCTAACAGCCTCAGCAGACAGACCTTGACCTGGCCCTACTTAGTCTTTACCCTCACCCTCACCCCTCCCTCCTCACCCCTCATCACCCTAATTCACCAAGGAGACATACCCTGACCCGGCCCAACATAGCCTTTACCCCCTTTTTTACCCGCCTCACCCTTACCTCTCCTCATCTTAATTCACCCAGAGAGAGGGTCTGACCTAACATTTAGTTTTTATCCCGACCCTCACCTACATACTCACCACACCCTTCCTCACTATATCTCACGCACTCTCTCTCCCCTTCCTCAGTCACTCTCTCCCCTCAACCTCCCCCTTCCCTCATCCTTCGATCTCCCCCTCCATCTCAACCTCCCCCTTCCTCCCTATCCCTCTGTCTCACCCTCAACCTCCCACTTCCTCCCTATCCCTCTGTCTCACCCTCAACCTCCCCCTTCCTCCATATCCCTCTGTCTCACCCTCAACCTCCCCCTTCCTTCCTAGCCCTCCCTCTCACCATTGCCTTAAATTTCTATAGAGACAGTAGGTATTTTATTGTGAACGGCTTACAAAGCTGTCATGAGACTGGGCTTACCAATGCACTACCTGGTGCCCATTTATAGTGTCAGATTTCTTACAGTGGCACTGACGCCAATTTGTTTAAATACACATTCACAGTCCATGGTGGCATAGAAGTATAATAGGTACTTGAACCCCTGCATCCAATGAGTCTATACAGAGCTGATCATGGCAATCTTTAATTCTACTATGCCTTTAGCAGCAGTGGAGCCTGACAGAGTTCAAGTTAAGCAGATAGAGACAGTGTGGACATCTCTATCTATTCTCCAGGTCGTAATAGGCCTCCTAACTTACCCAGGTCAACAGGACCCTGGGGATATGTCACAGGCAGACCACCACAGCAGATATATGACTTCAGTTAGCCGTCTCCAGGGCAGTGGAAATATAGGGGGCGGGGGATATAACAAAACGTGTGTGTGTGCGTGTGCGTGTGTGTATGTGTGTGATTATCTGGAATTTCTAACACATAAAAAACCCCACCAAGAACATAACACATGTACAAAAGCTAGGTAGCAAAATATGTAGCCTAATAGTATTAACACATCACAACATTACATTTACGTCATTTAGCAGACGCTCTAATCCATACTGGGCCCCCTAGGGGTAACGAACCCACAACAATGGCGTTGCAAACGCCATGCTCTACCAACTGAGCTACACGGGACATCTCCGTCAAGTCTTCAGCTGTCGGTCTGTTGGCGTTTATTCTTTTTTTTCTTTTTTCTTTCTTGTTGCAATGGAGCGTGTGATTCAACAGACGTTCAGCCCCATTCATGCCGACTATTTCGTGGTGGGAGGGAATGTGCCCGCTACTCATTGTTAGTGACAAGGCAGACAATGATCACAATGGCTACAACTCAACTGCATGGGACTTACACAGACCACAGAGGGTTACAGGGGGGAGTATTGGTGAAAGGTTGTGTTTTTCACTCCAATCCAGCTCATTGGGATGTTGTTATAGTGTATTCTGCTGCTGCCATGTTTCTGTTTCAATTACCATAAATATAGTGGCTGCAGACAGAGCATGCAGAGGGAGTGGTCCATAAGAAAGTTATGAGTGCAGCCCCAAGATAGGTTCACTTGGGAACGTATGGTCCTGTGTCATTCTTCTTATTGGCACATGACAAATGCATCTTTCAAACTCAGAAGCAGGAGTCAAGCCAGGTCAATGCCAGTTCAGTCTTTTGCATATGAAAATATCTTGTAATATTACTTTAATATTGCTTGATAGTGTTTTGTTTTGTTGGTGGGCCTACTTATTGATGGTAAACAAATATTAGAGAGTGTAGCTTCAAGTGGCAATCTGCGATTGTTAAATATAATTTGGACTTTTAAATTAATGTTATACAGTGGGGTCCGAAATTATTGACACACTTTGACTACATTTTTTTGGGGAAATTATATTATTTTATGTTAATACAATTGCTCAGATAGAGATTTTGTTGAACAAGTAATATTTTTTTTCTCAAAAAGGTAGGGGTCAAAATTATTGACACCCCTGTTTTCAATACCTTTCAATACCTTACCTTGTGAGGATAACGGCACTGAGCCTTTTTCTAAAATGTTTTGTGAGTTGGAGAACACATTGAAAGGGATCATTCCGCCATACAGAATCCTTCCAGATCCTTGATATCCTTTGTCTGTGCTTATGGACTGCCCTCTTCAATTCAAACCATAGGTTTTCAATGGGTTTCAAGTCGGGAGACTGAGATGGCCATTTCAAACTGTTGATTTTGTGGCCAATTAACCATTTCTTTGTGAATTCTGATGTGTGTAGGGGTTATTGTCTTGCTGAAAGATCCACTTGCGGCAAAGTAGGGCTGACCCCAATTAGTCGACTGGTCAATTACTTGGTCGAAAGGCTGTTGGTCGACAAATATTTTTTTTTGTAGAGCAGTAGCAAATATATATATATATATATATATATTTTATGGCACACGAGACACCTGTCTTATTCGCGCTCATCTCAGTGAACAAATCCATTGCGGAGGCCGATACTAATACATTGCGGAGGCTGCGGGAATGGCACAGTCCAAGAAGAAGGGAGGTGTGGCTAAAATGCGCAATGCACGTCTCTCTCCATAATGTGCTCTCTCCCTCCAATTTGTGCACATTCATTGTTTCATAACTTCATTGTGTGAATTGTTTGTGTTTGATTGTTAGTGTCTATCAATTCCCCATGACATATATCACCAGTAGTACATTTACCGTTCATTCCTATAATTTCTAATCTACAATGTTGGTTTGGTTAAGGTAATTTCTGTTAATGCTTTCAATATTTTATTATTCCAGTCTTTTACCATTCTCATTGTTGGAGTGGACACGTTATTTGCAGAGCGCACAACCTATGCTACACTTGTGAGAAACAAGTTTTGGTTTATTTCATTCCATTTACGAGTTTTATCAATTTAGTTGTTGTCTTTTGTTTGGAGCTCCTGTCAATGTTGAGTAAGGACGTGCACCTGATTACGCATAGAAGTAGGCCTATATGACCATTTGGGGATCTGATAGTATTTCTGATTGGCTTAACACACCACCACTAATGAGCTGTGGAGCTTTTCAAAGTAATGTTTTCTTCACCTCAAACAGCAAGCAAACAAAGTCTGTTCTTACATGCATTGAGAATGACAATAGTTCCTCAATGTATTTGAAAAATCTTTCCACCTTTCGATAACCACTCAGCGTGAAAGGGAAAAATGTCATGCTCTTATCCAGTGGAAACATCATAAAATAGGCCTACCTGATTACTTCTTATCCCTTGCACAAATAGCCTACACCTGTGGCTGTCCCAAGCTCACTGGCAAGGGAAACTCTGAGGGCCCAGAATATTTGATATAATGTTACAAGTTTGCTAGAGAAAGCCTCAGGCCAGACCCAAGTTAATAGTTGATTTTAAAAAATAAAGTTTGTTGCAGACAGGCCATGCATAGCCAATGTGATTGATTGGTAATTTATTTTTATCTGGATATTTTCTACTTGCAGGCTGCAATGTTTTTATTTGTTGGCTTTATGTAGGTTATTTTTACATAGTTGGCAATAGCAATAGAAGTTACTTTTTAGGTTTGTACACTTCGTGACCAAAAGTATGTGGACACCTGCTCGTCGAACATCTCATTCCAAAATCATGGGCATTAATATGGAGTTGGTCCCCACTTTGCTGCTATAACAGTCTCCACTCTTCTGGGAAGACTTTCCACTAGATGTTGGAATATTGCTGTGGGGACTTGCTTCCATTCAGCCACAAGCGCATTAGTGAGGTCGGGCACTGATGTTGGGCGATTAGGCCTGGCTCGCAGTCAGCGTTCCAATTCATCCCAAAGGTGTTCAATGGGGTTGAGGTCAGGGCTCTGTGCAGGCCAGTCAAGTTCTTCCACATCGATCTCGATGTAAAGGGCCTTCCCCAAACTGTTGCCACAAAGTTGGAATGTAATTGAATGTGGTAGCATTAAGCTTTCCCTTGTGAATGTTGACCTGTTTAAAGGTCTTACTCACATTGGCTACGGAGAGCAAGATCACACAGTCGTCCGGAACAGCTGGTGCTCTCATGCATAGTTCAGTGTTGCTTGTCTCGAATAGAGTATAGATGGCATTTAGCTCATCTGGTAGGCTCGTGTCAATGGGCAGAGTTTTCAGAAAACTCTCTTGGTAAATAGTTTGGTCTGCAGTTTATCATGAGGTATTCTAACTCAATCGAGCAAAAACTCTAGACTTTCTTAACATTAGAGATCACGCACCAGCTGTTGTTAACAAAGAGAAACACCCCTCCCCCTCATCTTACCTGAGGCTGCCGACCGGTCTTGACAATGCATGGAAAAGCCAGTGAGATGTATATTATCCATGTCCTTGTTCAGCCACGACTCCATGAAACATAGAATATGACAGTTCTTCAGGTCGCGTTGGTAGTATAGTATCGAACAGAGCTCGCCCAGTTTGTTCCCTAGTGACTGTACGTTTGCCAACAGAACAGAGGGTAGAGTCGGTTTATTTGCACGCTAACGTAGTCTAGTCAGATTGACGGCACATCTGCCTCTTTAGCGCCGTTGCTTCCTCTTTCGAGTCCCAGGGATTAGGGCCTGGTCCGGAGTAAGCAGAACGTCCAGAGCTGCCGACTCGTTTACCAGAACAGCGGTGGGGTGGATGCTTTGTTATTGTTTGAACTGCAGACTACCCCTTTAAACTGATTTTGAAAACCATCTTATCAATAGACTCTGCAAATGGTTATGTGAGATATTTCACACTCTAGACCACAAGCCACAACATGTATCCTTGTATGAATCACTTAGTGCTCTTCTCTGTGTACAAACGTGCTGTGACATTCATTCAGTCGATTTATCTGAGGTCATTGCTGATGAATTAGACAGGGGTCACAGGTTAGGGGTGAAATGTTGTTGAGGTCAGGAGGTCATGAGTCATTGCAGTGTGTTTGTATTGTTCCTTCAGTGAGAGCCTGAGATGGAGCCAGACCCAGCTATGGATCATAGTGGGTGGAGGACATAGGCTATACCCTGTCTGTCCGTCCCTCCGTCTGTCTGTCTGTCATCCTATAAACTGTCATTGTTGACAATTACACATGTTGCGTATATATTCTTAGACGTGCAGAGATGACAGCAGTGACAGACATTCTTGACATTCCCCAAGATGCTTTGACATGCATGCATCCAGCTATGTGTGCTGTATACTGTATGTCCACAATGGAGTAGCAGCAGGTAGAAATCACCTTTTTAATACATTAGCCAGTTTTTTCATGTGAAATGTCACATGAAGTATTCCAAAAACAAGTTTTCACATATGAAATGTCACGTGATGTGTTCCAAAAACATGGTCTCACAGGATTTCACATGTGAAATGTCACATTTGAATTGTTCTAAAAATTCATGTTTTCACATGATTTCACATGTAAAATGTCACATTTCACTTGTAAATCATGTGATTTTCCACATTTGAAATCATGTGGTTCAACATGTGATAACATGAAACTGCACTGTTAGCCATTGCTGTTAATTTTGAGGCCAATACGTAAAGCTTATTAAAGAGCAGTGATACTAGCAAGAGCAGTGATACTAGCAAGAGCAGTGATACTAGCAAGAGCAGTGTGAGGGTTTCTTCTTTTTTCTCATCTTATTCAACTGTTACCATGCACCTACAAAAAAGATAGCTCAGATGTGAGTGCCTTTTGAATTTTGTACCTCAAGACCAGTACCACAAATAAAACCACAAATAAAGCCGTCTGAGGTTACAGTATAGGACAGGTTCTCAGGAACCCTGCAGGGGAGTGTGGAGAAGACTCTCAAACACGCACACAGATTCACACTCAGTATCCTCTCATTTCAGGTCCCAGAACAGTTCTGCTCATCCCTATTACCCAGAGTCTGGATTAACACAGCTTTACCATTGCTGGGATGTCTCACAAATACACACAATAGACCAAGTCCAAGTTCTCAGCACCAGGACAGCAGCTGAGGCCAGCTGAGTTGATAATACACAAACAGATACACAGACACATACACGCACATACATACCACACAGTCTCGTTCTTTATCACACACACACACACACTAGGGCTATGAAGCCTTCCTAATCTTCACGGCTCTTGCTGTGTGGTCTCAGTGGTCGTGAGACAGGGAAGTGAGAGCTCCAGTGTGTGTGTATGTGTATGTGTGCAGTTCTGTTGCTCTCAGGTTTATCTCTCTTTGCGATCTCTATTTGTCATTGACCCCATTTGCTGCTTTCCAAAGCAGAGGGGTTGGATTTGAGGTTCTCCGACCCAGATCTGTCGAAAGAGGGAATGAAAAAAGGTGACGAG